>NC_057394.1:58275299-58534990 GCF_019320065.1 Cervus canadensis
CTCAGGGACCTCTGGGACAATGTGAAATGCCCCAACATTCGAATCATAGGAGTCCCAGAAGAAGAAGACAAAAAGAAAGGCCATGAGAAAATACTCGAGGAGATAATAGCTGAAAACTTCCCTAAAATGGGGAAGGAAATAGCCACCCAAGTCCAAGAAACCCAGAGAGTCCCAAACAGGATAAACCCAAGGCGAAACACCCCAAGACACATATTAATGAAATTAACAAAGATCAAACACAAAGAACAAATATTAAAAGCAGCAAGGGAGAAACAACAAATAACACACAAAGGGATTCCCATAAGGATAACAGCTGATCTATCAATAGAAACCCTCCAGGCCAGAAAGGAATGGCAGGACGTTCTGAAAGTAATGAAAGAGAATAACCTACAACCTAGATTACTGTATCCAGCAAGGATCTCATTCAAATATGAAGGAGAATTCAAAAACTTTACAGACAAGCAAAAGCTGAGAGAATTCAGCACCACCAAACCAGCTCTTCAACAAATGCTAAAGGATCTTCTCTAGACAGGAAATGCAGAAAGGTTGTATAAATGTGAACCCAAACCAACAAAGTAAATGGCAACGGGACCACACCTATCAATAATTACCTTAAATGTTAATATGGGTTGAATGCCCCAACCAAAAGACAACGATGGCTGAATGGATACAAAAACAAGAACCCCGATATTTATGCTGTCTACAAGAACCCACCTCAACAAGGAAACATACAGACTAAAAGTGAAGGGCTGGAAAAAAATATTTCACGCAAACGGAGACCAAAAGAAATCAGGAGTCACAATACTCATATCAGATAAAAAGACTTTCAAATAAAGGCTGTGAAAAGAGACAAAGAAGGACACTACATAATGATCAAAGGATCAATCCAAGAAGAAGATATAACAATTATAAATATATATGCACCCAACATAGGAGCACCGCAATATGTACGGCAAACACTAACGAGTATGAAAGAGGAAATTAATAGTAACACAATAATAGTGGGAGACTTTAATACCCCACTCACAACTATGGATAGATCAACTAAACAGAAAATAAACAAGGAAACACAAACTTTAAATGACACAATGGACCAGCTAGACCTAATTGATGTCTATAGGACATTTCACCCCAAAACAAGCAACTTCACCTTTTTCTCAAGTGCACACAGAACCTTCTCCAGAATAGATCACATCCTGGGCCATAAATCTAGTCTTGGAAAATTCAAAAAAATTGAAATCATTCCAGTCATCTTTTCTGACCACAGTGCAGTAAGATTAGATCTCAATTACAGGAAAAAAATTGTTAAAAATTCAAACATATGGAGGCTAAATAACACGCTTCTGAATAACCAACAAATCATAGAAGAAATCAAAAAAGAAATCAAAATATGTATAGAAATGAATGAAAATGAAAACACAACAACCCAAAACCTATGGGACACTGTAAAAGCAGTGCTAAGGGGAAGGTTCATAGCATTACAGGCTTACATCAAGAAACAAGAAAAAAGCCAAATAAATAACCTAACTCTACACCTAAGGCAATTAGAGAAGGAAGAAATGAAGAACCCCAGGGTTAGCAGAAGGAAAGAAATCTTAAAAATTAAGGCAGAAATAAATGCAATAGAAACTAAAGAGACCATAGCAAAAATCAACAAAGCTAAAAGCTGGTTTTTTGAAAAAATAAACAAAATTGACAAACCATTAGCAAGAATCATTAAGAAACAAAGAGAGAATAACCAAATAACAAAATTAGGAAATGAAAATGGAGAGCATCACAACAGAACAAACACTGGAATACCAAAGGATCATAAGAACTACTACCAGGCAGCTCTTGCCAATAAAATGGACAACTTGGATGAAATGACAAATTCTTTAGAAAAAGTATAAACCTTCCAAAACTGAACAGGAGAAATAGAAGATCTTAACAGACCCATCACAGGAAGGAAATCGAAACTGTAATCAAAAATCTTCCAGCAAACAAAAGTTCCAGACCAGATGGCTTCACAGCTGAATTCTACCAAAAATTTAGAGAAGAGCTAACACCTATTTTACTCAAACTCTTCCAGAAAATTGCAGATGAAGGTAAGCTTCCAAACTCATTCTATGAGGCCACCATCACCCTAATTCCAAAACCAGACAAAGATGCCACAAAAAAAGAAAACTACAGGCCAATATCACTGATGAACATAGATGCAAAAATCCTTAACAAAATTCTAGCAAACAGAATCCAACAACATATTAAAAAAATCATACACCACGACCAAGTGGGCTTTATCCCAGGAATGCAAGGATTCTTTAATATCCGCAAATCAATCAATGTAATACACCACATTAACAAATTGAAAGATAAAAACCATATGATTATCTCAATAGATGCAGAGAAAGCCTTTGACAAAATTCAACACTCATTTATGATTAAAACTCTCCAAAAAGCTGGAATAGAAGGAACATACCTCAACATAATAAAAGCTATATATGACAAACCCACAGCAAGCATCACCCTCAATGGTGAAAAATTGGAAGCATTTCCCCTGAAATCAGGAACAATACAAGGGTGCCCACTCTCACCACTACTATTCAACATAGTGTTGGAAGTTTCGGCCACAGCAATCAGAGCAGAAAAAGAAGTAAAAGGAATCCAGATAGGAAAAGAAGAAGTGAAACTCTCACTGTTTGCAGATGACATGATCCTCTACATACAAAACCCTAAAGACTCTTCCAGAAAATTACTAGAGCTAATCAATGAATATAGTAAAGTTGCAGGATATAAAATTAACACACAGAAATCCCTTGCATTCCTATATACTAACAATGAAAAAACAGAAAGAGAAATTAAGGAAACAATACCATTCACCATTGCAACAAAAAGAATAAAATACTTAGGAGTATATCTACCTAAAGAAACAAAAGACCTATACATAGAAAACTATAAAACACTGATGAAAGAAATCAAAGAGGACACAAACAGATGGAGAAACATACCGTGTTCATGGATTGGAAGAATCAATATTGTCAAAATGGCTATTCTACCCAAAGCAATCTATAGATTCAATGCAATCCCTATCAAGCTACCAACGGTATTTTTCACAGAACTAGACCAAAGAATTTCACAATTTGTATGGAAATACAAAAAACCTCGAATAGCCAAAGTAATCTTGAGAAAGAAGAATGGAACTGGAGGAATCAACCTGCCTGACTTCAGACTCTACTACAAAGCCACAGTCATCAAGACAGTATGGTACTGGCACAAAGACAGAAATATAGATCAATGGAACAGAATAGAAAGCCCAGAGATAAATCCACGAACCTATGGACACCTTATCTTTGACAAAGGAGGCAAGGATATACAATGGAAAAAAGACAACCTCTTTAACAAGTGGTGCTGGGAAAACTGGTCAACCACTTGTAAAAGAATGAAACTAGAACACTTTCTAACACCATACACAAAAATAAACTCAAAATGGATTAAAGATCTAAATGTAAGACCAGAAACTATAAAACTCCTAGAGGAGAACATAGGCAAAACACTCTCCGACATAAATCACAGCAAGATCCTCTATGACCCACCTCCCAGAATATTGGAAATAAAAGCAAAAATAAACAAATGGGACCTAATGAAACTTAAAAGCTTTTGCACAACAAAGGAAACTATAAGTAAGGTGAAAAGACAGCCCTCAGATTGGGAGAAAATAATAGCAAATGAAGAAACAGACAAAGGATTAATCTCAAAAATATACAAGCAACTCCTGCAGCTCAATTCCAGAAAAATAAATGACCCAATCAAAAAATGGGCCAGAGAACTAAACAGACATTTCTCCAAAGAAGACATACAGATGGCTAACAAACACATGAAAAGGTGCTCAACATCACTCATTATTAGAGAAATGCAAATCAAAACCACAATGAGGTACCATTACACACCAGTCAGGATGGCTGCTATCCAAAAGTCTACAAGCAATAAATGCTGGAGAGGGTGTGGAGAAAAGGGAACCTTCTTACACTGTTGGTGGGAATGCAAACTAGTACAGCCACTATGGAAAACAGTGTGGAGATTCCTTAAAAAACTGGAAATAGAACTGCCATATGACCCAGCAATCCCACTTCTGGGCATACACACTGAGGAAACCAGATCTGAAAGAGACACGTGCACCCCAATGTTCATCGCAGCACTGTTTATAATAGCCAGGACATGGAAGCAACCTAGATGCCCATCAGCAGATGAATGGATAAGGAAGCTGTGGTACATATACACCATGGAATATTACTCAGCCGTTAAAAAGAATTCATTTGAATCAGTCCTAATGAGATGGATGAAACTGGAGCCCATTATACAGAGTGAAGTAAGCCAGAAAGATAAAGAACATTACAGCATACTAACACATATATATGGAATTTAGAAAGGTGATAACGATAACCCTATATGCAAAACAGAAAAAGAGACACAGAAATACAGAACAGACTTTTGAACTCTGTGGGAGAAGGTGAGGGTGGGATATTTCAAAAGAACAGCATGTATACTATCTATGGTGAAACAGATCACCAGCCCAGGTGGGATGCATGAGACAAGTGCTCGGGCCTGGTGCACTGGGAAGACCCAGAGGAATCGGGTAGAGAGGGAGGTGGGAGGGGGGATCGGGATGGGGAATACGTGTAAATCTATGGCTGATTCATATCAATGTATGACAAAACCCACTGAAATGTTGTGAAGTAATTAGCCTCCAAATAATAAAAAAATTAAAAATAAAAAAAAAAAATAAAAGTCAGTGAACCAGGAAACTCATAATTTTTTGTTTTGTGTTTTATTATAAAATTATGAAAATAATTATAAAGATTCAAATGGGTATGGAAGATTAAAAAGTCAAAAAGTTCCCTTCCTTCATATCTCATAGCTAATCCCTGCTAATATTCTGTAATTTTTCTGAAAACTTCCCAACTAGAAAATATCTAGAACAGGAGATTTCGATAAATTTATTGCTATAGGTATTTCCTTCCCAGAGAAGGAATAGATAAGAAAGGGAAATCTTGTTAAGAAAAGGCATAGATAAGAAGGCAATCATACTAAGTGAAAGCAGGCAGAGAAAGACAAATATCATATGAAATAACTTACATGTGGAATCTAAAAAATGATACAAATGAGTTCAGTTCAGTTGCTCAGTCATGTCTGACTCTTTGCGACTCCATGGACTGCAGCACACCAGACCTCCCTATCCATCACCAACTCCTGGAGTTTATTCAAACTCATGTCCATTGAGTTAGTAATGCCATCCAACCATCTCATCCTCTATTGTCCCCTTCTCCTCCCACCTTCAATCTTTCCCAGCATCAGGGTCTTTTCAAATGAGTCAGTTCTTCGCATCAGGTGGCCAAAGTATTGGAGTTTCAGCTTCAGCATCAGTCCGTCCAATGAACACTCAGGACTGATTTCCTTTAGGATGCACTGGTTGGATCTCCTTGCAATCCAAGGGACTCTCAATAGCCTTCTCCAACACCACAGTTCAAAAGTATCAATTCTTTGACACTCAGCTTTCTTTATAGTCCAACTCTCACATACATACATGACTACTGGAAAAACCATAGCCTTGACTAGATGGACATTTTTTGGCCAAGTAATGTCTCTGCTATTTAATATGCTGTCTAGGTTGGTCATAACTTTCCTTCTAAGGAGTAAGTGTCTTTTAATTTCATGGCTGCATCACCATCTGCAGTGATTCTGGAGCCCCAAAAATAAAGGCTGACACTGTTTCCACTGTTTCCCCATCTATCTGCCATGAAGTGATGGGACTGGATGCCATGATCTTAGTTTTCTGAATGTTGAGCTTTAAGCCAACTTTTTCACTCTCTTTCACTTTCATCAAGAGGCTCTTTAGTTCTTCTTCACTTTCTGCCATAAGGGTGCTGTCATCTGCATATCTGAGGTTATTGATATTTCTCCCGGCAATCTTGATTCCAGCTTGTGCTTCATCCAGTCCAGCATTTCCCATGATGTACTCTGCATATAAGTTAAATAAGCAGGGTAACAATATACAGCCTTGACGTACTCCTTTTCCTATTTGGAACCAGTCTGTTGTTCCATGTCTATATCTAACTGTTGCTTCCTGACCTGCATACAGATTTCTCAAGAGGCAGGTCAGGTGGTCTGGTATTCCCATCTCTTTCAGAATTTTCTACAGTTTGTTGTGATCCACACAGTCAAAGGCTTTGGCATAGTCAATAAAGCAGAAATAGATGTTTTTCTGGAACTCTCTTGCTTTTTTGATGATCAAGTAGATGTTGGAAATTTGATCTCTGGTTTCTCTGCCTTTTCTAAAATGAGCTTGCATATCTGGAAGTTCACAGTTCACGTACTGTTGAAGCCTAGCTTGGAGAATTTTGAGCATTACTTGACTAGCGTGTGAGATGAGTGCAATTGTGCAGTAGTTTGAGCATTCTTTGGCATTGCCTTTCTTGGGGATTGGAATGAAAATTGACCTTTTTCAGTCCTGTGGCCACTGCTGAGTTTTCCAAATTTACAAAATGGAAACAGACTCACAAACTTAGAAAATCAAAGAAAAAAATTGGGGGGAATAGGTTAAATTAGGAAGGTAGGTAGGCTTAACATATACACACTACTATATATAAAACTGATTATAAACAAGGACATAGGACCTATTGTATAGCACAAGTAACTTTACTCAATACTCTGTAATAAACTATATGGGGAAAAAATCTGAAAAAGAATACACACACACACACACACACATATATCTATATAAATAGATGTATTATGCATAATTAAATCACTTTGCTGTAAACCTGTAACTAACAACATTGTAAATCAACTATATTCCAATGTAAAATAATTTTTAAAAAGAAAGTAAGAAAAATACAGAAGCTAAGGAGAAAAAAAGTAAATGGATTGAAATGTCTCATATTTTCTTTCCAAATATGTAGTAGTGAATGGGAAAAAATGAATATATTTTCTGTTTCTCAAGTCCTTAGTGGTTTTCTATTTGTTTGTTTGTTTGTTTTGTTTTGTTTTTTTATCACTCAGGGTCAGTTACTTTCAAGTTACCTTGTCTGGGCAAGAGAGAGAGATCTATCCTCAGCTTCTAGTCAGGCATAACCTCTCCTGCCCACCGCTGTGATTAGTTCATTCTGAACACATGACTTCCTTCTGACCATTAGGTCAGGTCGAAGACTTCTGTCTGACTGATCACATATGGCAATTACTAGGATTATTTAAGCTCTAGAAAATATTCAGATTTAAGTCATAGTCTGCCACTCTGCCTGGCATTGATTTACAATTATTCCCAACATTCTGACTCTTGGATGGCTGCCTATAGCACCACAAATTTTGGCTCAGGCTTCTGCACCCAAATCCCTAACTCTCTGGGCAGTATTTTGCCTGAGATGTGTTAACAACACTATATCTCTAAGTTAATGTTTTTGACGTGAACCGAAATTGCACTTCATAACTTTCTCCCAGAGTCCCATATTGAGACATTTGAAAAACTTTGACATATATGGGAAAAACACAAAATCAATGAGAGTAGTTGATACAATAACTTCAGAAATAAGAGTGGATAAAGACCTACATTTTATAATAAACACACACCAAAAATCTAGAGTGAAATTGGAGTAGAGATAATTATGAACTTGCGGCAGGTAAATATATTCAAATTTCATTTAAATTCATAGTGACAAATAAGATTTGTCCCATTTCATAGACAAACTAAAGGAAAAAATTTACTGACCATGCTGAATAGAAGTAGAGACATAAACCAAACTTAAATATGTAGCTGTGTGCAAGGACAAAACGAAGATATTACTATTATCTCCACATAATCCTCTTTTTAATCATCAAGTGTCTATATTTTATAGGAGATATTTCTAAATCCTGTGAGTCATTTTCAGATTTCCAAACCACGGTGTTTCTCATCAAATGACAGAGCCATTTACATTCATGGCAGCTGAGAGCTTTTTTTTTTTTTTTTTGGCATACATGGCCTTATGCCTGAGCTTCTATTATTTTTGTTCCAGAAGAATGCAATAAATATGTCTAGAGACAAGGGACAAAGTTAATAAAAGGCTGTCCTTTCCCTTGCCTAAGACCCTGGTTTAAAATGAGCTATTTTCCCTGAACACCATATATTAATTGGATGGCTTCAGCTTCAGCCACAGACAAAAGCAGTCCAGATCATGATTATTTGCAATACAATTCTTCTTGATAGGATGAGCAGTCACAGAGCATAGATATTAAAAAGTAAACTTTTTCCATGATAAGAAATAGATTCTAGAATGCAACCTGCTGGTAGGTCAGTTAAAGGAGCAACACTGATAATATTTCTGGCACTGTCTGTCTCCCTCTCAAAGATTCAGAAATATTTTATAATAGTAGAGGCTTCAAAACGATTAGACTTCTAATTGGCTCAATCTTTTAAAACATCAGTTGCTTCAATAGAGTGCTTTTTGTTTGTTTTTGATATGTATTTGGGCTTCCTTGGTGTCTCAGAGCTGAAGAATCCACCTGCAATGCAGGAGATGCAGGTTCGATCCCTGGAGTGGTAAATGGCAACCCACTCCAGTATTCTTGCCTGGAAAAGTCCATGGGCAGAGGAACCTGGTAGCCTGCAGTTCATGGGCTCACAAAGAGTCAGACATGACTTAGACACTGAACAGCAATAACATGTATTCAGGATGTCTGTTATGACTTTTACAACTTGTAGAGGGTGGACAGTGTTTAACTGATAGCAGACTCTCTGGAGATGTTTGTTCATTTTAATTAAACAAACTAATTGTTCTGTCTCTTTGTACAATTTGTAAAATATAAAGTCGTTGTTCAGTCACTTGTCTCCTGCTTGGCAGGCAGGTTCTTTACCACTTAGCCACTTGGGAAGCCCCGGAATAAAGTATTTACCTTCTTTTTCATATGTGAAGGTGATATTCTCGGGACCCTTGGTTAAAATACCAAAAACGGGTTCTGAATCTAAATTAGACATGTTTCACATCTTTAATCCTAGATAGCTTCTGAAATTCAAACTTCATAGTGATCCAAAGGACAGAAAATGGCTGTTTGCATAGTGCAGTATCCACTATGCTTTTGGGGAGTCATTTTAATCTCCTAATGACTAGACTCACAGCTCGGCATCAGTGTGAATAATCCCTCTTGATCAGGTAATCAAGGATATCAAAGATAGCAAGTACTCCCATCAGCCCCTCTTGAAAAAAAATTGGGGGAGCTAAATGTCTGTGGTTCTCAGCTGGGGGTGATAGTACACCTCAGAGAGGGTTTAGCAATATCTGGAGTCATTTTAAATTAGCATTACTTGGGAGTTGGGGTGTGCTAGACTGTAGAGGCCAGAGATGCTACTAAAGAACATCCTACAATGCTCAGAACAGCTCACAAAAACAAAGAATGATCTGGTCTGAAATGTCAGGAGTGCTAAGGTGGAGAAATCATGACATAAATGAACAAAGGTAACGGAAGGATAGTAGAGACTTACCATGTTTTATACCCACTCCAGTATTCTTGCCTGGAGAATCCCATGGACAAAGGAGCCTGGTGGGCTACAGTCCATGGGGTCGCAAAGAGTCGGACACGACTGAGCGGCTAACACACACACACCATATTTTATATTGCTAAGCTCTGTTCTCCAAGCCTAAATAATTGTATATATTTCTACTTGTCTAAATTCAAATAGCTTTCATTACAGATACTCACTCATGCATTCAGACATTCATCTTTTCATTCATTGGTTCATTTAACAGGACAGTGGGGGGACGCTCCTAAAATTCAAATTAAAATAAATACTAGAATATTTAATACATTAAGGAGAAACAAAACAACAGAAGTATGAAGTGATATTCCAATATATACTTTTCTTAGACTTAATGATAGGATAAAGCAAAGTCACCGAAGAATTTAAACTTGACAATGCACACAAATAAGATCTGTTAGGAAGATTATCCTAGCTGAAGTGGAAGTTTATGCAGAGTCAGAATCCAGATGTGCCTCCCAGACGGCACTAGTGGTAAATAACCCACCTGCCGACGCAGGAGACACAAGAGACGCATGCTGGATCCCTGGGTTGGGAAGATCCCCTGGAGGAGGGCATGGCAACCCACTCCAGTATTCTTGCCTGGAGAATCCCATGGACAGGGAGCCTGGTGGGCTACAGTCCATGGATCTCAAAGAGTCAGACACGACTGAAGTGATTTAGCCTGCATGCAATGTTCCAGCAAAGGTATTTAATGGTTTGGCATAAAACATTGTTCAGGATATGAATAAATAGGCTGATTACAGAAGCTGTTTAGGAAGTAGAATCAGACATGATCATTAAGGAGCTATAGAGATTATGAAGATGCAGACCAGTCAAGGACTATGCCTGGATTCCTTCTGGTTTAAACAGTAAGGAAATACTGGTATCATAGCAGGTAGAACATAGCAAAGAGGTGTTGAGGGTAAGAGAGATAATAATGTCAGTTTTAATATCTTAAACTCAAAAACTTGTGCAACACCTTTGGAAATGTCCTTAGCTGGTTATATTAGATTAAAAATTCTGAACTAAAATCTGGATTGAAATCAGAGAAATCTTCAAGAAAGTGGTAGAAAATTTGGTTTGGCCAGAATTCAAATGCACTCAGAAGTCACAGAAGAATATATTTCCCTGGGCTTCAGGGAAATATATTTAATCAGATTCAATAAAGTCATCAGGTACAAAAGAGGGCACAGACAATAGAGTTCTTCAGTCAAAAAAATATAACGGAAAAACCAGGATCTGAAAGACATGGATTCTGACTCTTGATGCTGTGAAAATAAAATGCAGTTAATACTAAAACTATCATTTGTGCAGTGTTTTAAAGTTTACAAAGTGCTTTATGATAATTATTAATATCTTATTTAATTCAAAGAACCTGAGTAGAAGAGGACAGATATTATTGTTCCATTCTGTAAACATGGATACTGAGGCAATAGAGGTTAAAGTGCCTTTCTCAGTATCATGTAGGATAAAAGTGCCATTGCTGAAATGAGGCAAGTTTTCTCATCCTAAGCTCCATGCATTTTTCAACACAGACACAGACACACATACACACACGTATTCACACACAAGTGAATGCCTGAATACGGATTAAAAAAAATAAACCAGATGTTATTCAGAACACAGTTTTTCCCCCTTAAGTATTCCATACATGCATTAAAAATAAATCAGAGCCTATTTAAGTGACTATAGCATAATACTAACGTGTGTTTCTGTATCATTTATCTAACTTGAGAATTTATTTTAAATATTAGTAATGAACATTCATAATAATACTAAAACAGATCATTGCTCTCAATAGGAATTGATCTCACACAGCCTCCAAACCTACAAAGTTTGAGTGTGCTTCCATGATAGATAATTTTACAGTTTACTGCTAAATGTATATTTCAAGTGACCTTGGGTGTCAGATTTGAATAGCGAAGGTTTCCTGGAATGGGGAATTGAGAAGTAGAGGAACTTTAACATGCACTCTGGTTTCAATGGCACACTATCTCGAATAAAAACTGATAATGACTCCAGGACTGGAAATGCTTTATCAGTCCCAGCGGCTTGGTCTCTTCACACCAGATGCAGAAAGTTGCCTGTATTCATTAATATCCTTCAATGAGGTCACAGGTAGGGAGAGAAGGCACTCCAGAGGAGATAGCTAGTGAGTGAAATAAAAGCAAGAATACTTAGCTTTGTGTAGTAAAGGATGGATGCAGGTTTATAAAGTTCTCATTGTCTTAAGGTCATGAATAAATTGAAAGTCAAGTCCACTGAAAGGAACATGTTGTCACTTGAACCTCACTATTGCAGCCAGGAGAGACGGCCTCTGTTCATAGAGACGATGGCTTTTTGCTCCTCTTTCTCTCTAGCCTACCCTGTAAAATCACACACACACACTGAAACACACACACACACAAAGGGATTAATTGCTCTGGCTTTGCTGCTTCGTTATGTTTGTCTTGGATTGGTGAAAAGTGGAATTGAAACCAGTGGTCCTCTTTTATGACTCTTTCGCTGTCGGCTTTGTTTCTCAGAATCAAGCTTAACAGATTCAAGTGAATCTGTGTGCAAAAGTGACTCCTGAGGGAACAGGCAAAATCCTTCGAAAGGATTGCTACACAGCTTCAGCCACAAGCGCTGAGACCTCCTTATCCGTCTAACCCTGCTTACATATTTCAGAAATGAACCCCATCTTCATCCGGGCACAGCATCCCCCTGGCGATTTGAACAAGCCTTGTTAACAGTTTCATCTAACAGGCTCAGCGGGTTCAACATTTGATTATCTTTCCCTCAGGTTCACGATCAAGTCTTTTCCCTTCGTTATGAGCTGACAGGAACACTGTGCTCAGGTTCTGTGTGTGTGGAGGTAGCTTCACAGACTGAACGTGCAGAAAATGCAGAACCGACAATCTGGAGAAATCTCGTATTCAAGGAATTTAATTGTATTATTGAAATTCAGGGCTGCGCCCCTGAGACATTGATCCGGTATTGTCAGTTTCAGATCCTGGGCGCACTGGCAGCAGGGGCGATTTGCTCATGGAATTTGCAATTGAGGTAATGAGGAATCAAAGCTCACGACAGGATGACTAACCGACAGAAAACAGGGGAACCCAATGCCAATCGATAGGGACCGGCCCAATGGTGCCTGCCTGGCAGCGTGCAATCTTGGCAAAGTTCCTGGGGTTCCAATTTAGGAAGAGGCTCAGGACTTCGGAGAAGGGCACAGTTGGAGGTGCAGGCTGGGGAAGGTTTTCTTTCCAAAGCACAGAGACTGTTTGCTCATAAGCTTTTATTGCCAAAGGCAAGGCACTCTGGCTTCAGCAGCCAAATAAAACAAAGGGGGATTAAAACAAAACAGTGGAATACAAAATATGAGGGGAAAAACAGGAAAAAGACTTGTGACAAACGATTGCTTTTTGCTCTGCAAGAAGTTAGGTGCAATCTGCTCTGTTGGGGGAGTCTTCAGCAATTTCAAAGGTGAAGGCCCTCAGTGGTGTAAGGAGGATGCATTTTAATCATAAACTTGGAATTTTTTGTTTATTTTTTAGAACTGAGAGAAGCTCATTGTAATTTCAGAGCAATGGAGCTTTAGGTGTTTCTCAGACTGAACCAAGATAGACTGCTGTTGCTGTTGGTTAGTCTCTAAGTCATGTCCAAATCTTTTGAGACCCCATGGACTGTAGCCTACCAGGCTCCTCTGTCCTTGAGATCTCCCAGGCAGGGATACTGGAGTCAGTTATTTCCTTCTCCAGGGGATCTTTCTGACACAGGGACTGAACACATGTCCCCTGCATTGTACTGCTGAGACACCTATTATCATCCATAGGCCCTTAAATTGAGTAACCAATTTTCCCTCTCGGTTTACAGATGCCCTGAGTTACAATTGTAAACATGGAGAAAAGGAATCCACTGAGATAGCTCTTTCACGCAAAATGTTTTTATCTTGTTCCTAGATGTTTACTCTCATGAGATAACTATTAAATTACATGGATGTTCCTCAGCCCAATAAAACATAGGGTGGGTTCTAACTGTGGAAATTAGAACCCACCTAATTCTAGTTCTAGCTGTGGGTTCTAATTCCACAGTTCTAATTGTGGAAAGAACTTGATTTAAACTTGTCCCGAGAGCATTAAGAAAAGCTCTCTTTTATTTTCAGAATATCTTGGTTTAGAGAATAAAAATACAGTAATGTATAGACACCTCATCTTGAAAACCTAAAATTATCAAGTTCAAAAGAAGAAGGGCTTTCCTTTTGCCAGGCAGCATTCTTGGTTCCGTATGCTTACATGTTGTAGCTTGATACCTACTTTGGAAAAAATATCAATATGACTACCTCAGTTTCCTTCAGAGTTAAAGAACAAATACTATGTTAAAGACTTTAGGAAAATAATTACTGTTCTTTAGCTGGATTTTAATGGTACTTAAAATACTCCTTAGATGTTTTATGTTCTCTAGAAGGTACAAGGATACACTTCTGAAAGAACAATCTATTTCATTGCCGCCTGAGAAATTGCTAGATTGCTCTGTGGCTCTCAGAGTCATCTTTTCCTTACTATATTCCCACAACAGTGAAAAAACTGTATTTTGTGTTTAAATACCAAGAAACCCAGTCAAATAGAGACATCTATTTAAATTATTCAGAACAAACCTTTTAGATAAGTGGGGAGGTATATTTATTTTAACCCTTTTGGATAAAAATAAGTCTCTAACATACGTGGAAACTTTCCAGACTTGATGATCAAAGCAGCACTGAATAGTCTAAAGTTCCCCGGTGGCTCAGTGGGTAAAGAATCCACCTGCAAGGCAGGAGACACAGGAGACTCAGGTGCGATCCCTGGGTTGGGAGGATCTCCTGGAGGAGGGCTTGGCTACCCACTGCAGTATTCTCGACTGAAGAATCCCCGTGGACGGTGGAATCTGATGGGCAATAGTCCATAGAGCCACAAAGATTGGGCCATGACTGAAGTGACTGAGCATGCACAATTGCTTAATTCCCACTATATGCTAAACAGTTAGGAGCACATGGGACAATAAGTCAGGAATAATATAAAGATTGTCCCTGCCCTTATTTGGGAGGCAAAAATAAATAAATAAATACAGGCAAAGGAAAGGCAAAATGATTCTAATTTCCAGTTCTATCTGCCTGCCCTGTTTTCCTTCTCCTAAATCATAAAACCTTACATACCTTCTTATTCTTTTTATGTATTTCTAGAGGATTTTACTGAATATCATTCCCAAAAAGAAAGCACAGAGGTAATGCCAAGTTTTCATGCAGTTGATGAAATTAAAAAAAAAAAAGCCTCTCCCCTTGTTTTGTTTTGCTTTTAAGTCTAGTTTTTTTTTTTTTTAATTCCCTACTAATCATTGTTCAATATTCATTCTACTATGAAGAAATTATTATCCTATTGCACAAATTGCTCTCACTCCAAAATGACATGATTAGAAATTTTCAGCTAATCAGTAAGTGGTCTGTAGTTTGATTCCCATTCATCACTGATGGGAAAGGGGAAGAAATCAAGGAACAGGAGTAGTGCTTTATCAAGCATTCCCTATTAGGAAGTGAACACTGAAATTGATTAACAATTGAGAAAAGAATTAAAATTCTTTTCTTTCGGCCATATTAGAGAGAAGAAATCGCTATAGTTAATAGCAATTATGTGAAATATTCTGGGTAATGAAGCAACTTAAATAAACTTTGCAATCCCCACTCATATTACAAATAGAACAAAATGGTAATTTGAATGTAATATCACAATTTGCATTTAGAATTATGAGGAAACTCGTTGCTTGAACTAACTCAGCACATTAGGCAATAACAGTTTCAGTAATCTAAGTGTTATTATTATTTCTAACAATCATAATAACACTCTCTGCTTAGTTGCCTTTAGTTTGACTAGCACAGCTTACTTTTTTTTTAATAGAGTAAAAGTGCAACTTAAAACCTATTCTTGAATATTTTTAAGGGACTGCAGACATCTTAGGGGTAGGAGTGAGGTCATTAATACTTCAAAATGTATCCTTTCAACTATTATCTTATTTGTAACTTAATTTTTGTATGTCATTTATTTATACATGAGAAATTTGTCCTTGATCCCCCTTAGGCAAGAATACAGGAGTGGGTTGCCATTTCTTCCTCCAGGGAATTAAACCCACATCTCCTGTGTCTCGTGCATTCCAGGCAGATAAAGATCATCTGAGCTACTAGGGAAGCTACACTAAAGCCTTTTACTATGTGGATCATAATAAACTGTGGGAAACTCTTAAAGAAGTAGGAATACCAGACCATCTTACCTGTCTCCTGAGAACTCTGTATGCGGGTCAAGAAGCAACAATTAGAACCTTATATGGAACAACTGACTGGTTCAGGATTGAGAAAGGAGTACTATAAGACTGTTATCACCCTGTTATTTAATTTTTATGCAGAGCACATCATGCAAAATGCTGGGTTGGGTGAGTTACAAGCTAGAATCAAAAGCCAGGAGAAATATCAACAACCTCAGTTATGCAGATGATAACACCTTAATGGCAGAAAGCAAAGAGGAACTAAAGAGCTTCTTGATGAAGGTAAAGGAGAAGAGTGAAAAAGCTGGCTTAAAACTCAATATTAAAAATGCTAAGATCATGGCATCCGGTCCCATCACTTCATGGTAAATAGAAGGGGAAAAGATGGAAACAGTGACAGATTTCCTCCTGGGCTCCAAAATCACTGCAGATGGTGACTGCAGCCATGAAATTAGAAGACAATTGCTTCTTGGCAGGAAAGGTATGACAAACCTAGACAGTGTATTAAAAAGTAAAGATGTCACTTTGCTGACAAAGGTCTGTATAGTCAAAGCTATGGTCTTTCCAGTAGTACTGTACAGATGTGACAGCCGGATCATAAAGAATACAGAGCACTGAAGAATTGATGCTTTTGAACTATGGTGCTAGAGAAGACTGTTGAGTCCCTTGGACTGCAAAGAGATCAAACCAGTTAATCCTAAAGGAAATCAACCCTGACTATTCATTGGAAGGACTGATACTGAAGCTGAAGCTCCAATACTTTGGCCACCTGATGTGAAGAACTGACTCATTTGAAAAGACCCTGATGCTGGGAAAGATTGAGGGTGGGAGAAGAATGGGATGACAGAGGATGAGATGGTTGGATGGCATCAACGATTCAATAGACATGAACTTAGGCAAACTCCAGGGGAGGTGGTGAAGGACAGGGAAGCCTGGTGTGCTGCAGTCCATGGGGTCGCAAAGAGTCAGACATGAGTTGGTGACTGAACAACAACAAAATTAGTTCATTGGATTTGTACTAAATGAGAATATAGACTTGTTTTTTATACATGCTATAGATTTCATGATAGTCTAACATTTAACTCTCTTTCATCCCTGTACATGTTTTCTGAATTCTTAGCTATGTAAATGATAAAAAACCTATACTCTGGCATCTGGTGGTCTCTGGGGTGTGAGCCAGGCAAGAAGTATCCACCATTTGGGGCTCACAAGGGGCTCCCCAGGACCACTGATGGCATTATTTGTTCACAGATAATATGAGCAATTTTGGATAATAGTTTAGTTAAGATACCTAAAAACTGGATTTCCATTAAGCCAACGTCAGTGTACCAGTTATCAGTTATTTTGGGTTGACTGGATTTCCATTAAGCCAACATCAGTGTACCAGTTATCAGTTATTTTGGGTTTACCCTCTTCCCAGTCAACTAAATAATCAAGTTTGCAAAATAGGGTTTTCTCACTACACATGATCATGCAGTACATGATCAGAGCTATGTGAAAATATACACACAGAAAAAAGAGCAGGAAGAACTCAGAAGTCTAAAGAGTACTTTTTCTCCAAATGGCACAACTGTGTTTTCATGTGCTGTGGCAAGATAGTCTTACCTTATACCTTACCTAATATAATACTAACATTATTGTAATTATATTTTTAAAATTTAGCAGTCCACATTCAAGACTTTGAAATATGATTTAAGAAAAATATTTTCAAATGCTAAATTATTTCTGCAGTCACTACCTTGTGCCTTTGCCATCCTAAACAGATATTTATTTCAACTAAGTCATGTTTAAGAGAAAAATAATCTCCAGAATTTTTAAGTCCTTATCATCTTTATTAAATGTTGGTCAATGACTTTACACAACATTTTGGAATTTTTTTTCCAACTCATTAAACTATGAGAACCAGCATTGACATTCTGTGAAAAATCCCCTAACATAAATTTTTCTTGAAAGAATTATCACTAAGTTAAAGAAGCTTTCAGTTTTCCCAGGATTTCTCAAGATGTTTTGTTATTTTTGTAGTGTTTCATGGAATCAGTGATTTCTTCACAACTAGGTTCCCTGGGGTTAATCTGAGAGGAGAAAAACAACGGTATGAACTTACTAATATTTTGTCATCTTGGTAGTCTATTTAAACAGAGATTTTGCTTTTAACATGCGGCTATTGATTTCCAGCTAAATCTTTGCATCCACTTTTGCTACCAATACTGTTCTCTTAGATTAGTAAAATTAAAATTGTTGAAGGCTTGTTACTGAAACAAATAAAAGGAAGGAATACACAAGAATTTACTTAGTGTAGCTAAATAGGGGCTTAACAGAAAAGCTATTAAAAATACAGTATGTATGCATACAGCTTGATTTATTAGATTTATGTATAGCACATGAATGTGTACTTTCTTCATGAAAGATGAAACAGATCTGCAGAAATGTTCAAAAAATTAAGTGTGTAAACTCAAATGCAAAGGACTTCTAACAACTGAACATATAGACAACTTAAGTACATAAAAATAAATAAAATTAAATATAATTCTAACTTTTTGAAAGTCCTGAAATTAAAACAAGAGGTGGTCCAAGATAAAATAAGCTTTTTCCTTCTAAATTAACAATATATAAAGGAGTTGATTCTGCAATAATTTTGAAATACTGTGGATAATTGCCATAGTACTGCCATCTTGTTGTATAATTCTATTCTCAAACATAACTTGCTTCCTTTCACTTCATTTTCTCTGCTGTCAGCTTCGTCCAAGTATCTACCTTTACTTCACCTGGCCAACTGCAGTAGGCGCCTTAATTTCGCTGCCCATTTAAACTCTTTTCTCAATCGGCTTATATCCTTCCATACATCAAAATGTTCTAGTTCCTTTCAATATATCATTTTTGACCTCCTATATCTCTTTCTTTCCATATCTTCACAGTCAAGGTTCCCAAAACTTTGTACTTTTTGTCTGTCCTGCTTCAAAGCTTTTATATTCTTAATTTAAGCATGATTAATTCATTTATAATCCTACTGTAGCAAACGACTAGAAACTTACTTCCTGAGGTCACTGAGAACCTCCTAACTGTCAGATCCAATCTGGCCTTTCTGCCATATCTACCACTGTTGACTGTTCTTGTCACTTGGAAACTCTTTCACACTCGCCTTTTGTGACACATTTCTTCTTTCTGCATCTCTGCTTAAGTGTCAACGAGGGTCATGACAGGAAACAGATGGCACACATAAATTGGATAAATTGAGAAGATTTAATACAGAGACTATTTACAAAAGTGGAGCAAAGGAGATGAGTAGGGTAGTGTAGTTCCTTAGGTTTAATATTTGTGAGTTTCACTACTCCTAGGCATACAGTGCAAACAGAAGAGGTTACCAGGACTTAGGGACAGAGAGTCTTTTGTTGAGCTCTATAGAAAATGTGACCTTTAGTTATGGGATATGTTAGTGCTTTGAGAACCCACAAAGATGGATGTGAGAAAATAAAAGCTCTGAACTACTACACTTTCTACTGATTTTTTTTAAGTGCTTCCTCCTCAATTGGGTAATACCTAACACTAGAGGGCAAGGGCACCATCACATGTGGTCCAAACAGGTCAGCTCAGCATCTCAGGCAAGAGCAAAGTGAAGAAGATTAGAGAAGAGAGTGATTTGGTCCGGCCTCTATTTTTAAGTGGTGGTTTTTCTCCAAAGTTCCAATCTGAAACCTGAACATCCTTTTAATCCTGGGAATTTCTTATTTTTAATCTTGACTTCTATTATTATTTCTATGCTGGTGATTCCCCAATATGTAACTCTGTTTAATTCACCTGTTCCTGAGCACTGTCACCATCATTATCTTAGTGAGTGTGGCAAAAATAAACATAGCGGGAGTTACAAAAACTGTGTATGTGAAGTGTTCACCTGGTCTTCAGACTAAGCAAAGCTCTTCCAGAGGAAAGTCTATGTTAGTTGAGTTCTGAAAGATGAATAGAGTACCTGGGCAACTGGAAAAAGTTTTGGATGCGAAAGTAACAGATAGGGGCAATAAATTAAACACTGGAGAGACTAAAATAAGGAAAATATAGCTGGAGTGTGGAAAACTGATATAGGAGAACATCTTAAAATATCTTCAGCTGAGAATGAGGAAGTAGGAAGACAAAATCAATAAGACTTTGGAAGTGAGAATGGATTTGGGACAATGCCTATGGTGCTCAAGCTGATAGAAGAAATAAAGAATTTAAGAAAAGACTGCAAAATAATTATTCTATTTAAGCTTGTAAAGGTCTTACAGTCTTAATCTATACAGTAGGAGGACATACCAGACAGTTGAGAAAAGATGATCTGATCAAATGTAACAGGTAAAGAAATCTTTAGGAGCAGCATGTTTGCTTACTATTCACATTAATTCTCCAACTGCAATTCATCTTTGTGCCCCGAACATCTGTGCATACTCAGGAATCTTCAGATTACATTATGAGTCAGGAATGTCTCTTTGAAGGGAATTCCTTTGCATTTATAATTCGTTCCAAAATTCTTGAAACATATTATGATATTTGTCATATCCTCTTTCCAAAAGGCAGGAGTTAAAGATCTTAGACATCATCTTGCTGTTGTTGTTGTTATTATTATTGTTTAATCATAACCATATAAGCTGCTAACAATTGCAACAAGCCATTTAAGCACCATGCTATCATTTCTTCTCCTTTAAAATATGAATTGAATGAGATAACTACCAAGAGCCTTTCAAGCTCTGAAATCTTGTAAATCAAAATAAACCAAAATCATGAGAATGGGTAAAATGATCCTTGTAAGATGAGTTCCAATCCTCTAAGCCCTAAAATAAATACCATAAAATAAATGAAATGGACAATCATGAGAAATGCAATCATCACTGCATGATTCCAAGGAGATCAGTATTCATTCATGTTGAACAACATTATTTAATCCATAAAGCTTGGAATCAGATTAGATCTTCCGTCTACCATAGTGGTTATTCGAATATTGAAATTCCATCTCCAGAAAGGTATTTCTAATTATGTATCAGATAAATTTCAAGTTAATGCACAAGAGAAATTCATCTGACTCTTGGAAGAAGCTCCATATAACAATATATACACACACACAATTCTTGTCAGAGGTTAGACTATAGTATTTTCACAGACAAAAGAGAACAGGAAGAATGGAAATAATGAAAAAATGAATAATTAAGAAAAATACATTGTTCTTTCTAATTTTTACTTATTTAACTGTGTTAAGGAATAACTTCTGACTTTACTCTTAATTTTCTTTTATCACCTCTTGACTTCAACTTAACACTGTCCAGTGGAGAATTATTCATCTCCTAAAGGATCTTAAGGCTTAATTAATAGAGGAGCCAGCCAAAGGGATAAAGCTAGAGATATCAGAAGTAATTACAATTTAATGAAACAAGAATGAACAAATTATCACAAAGCCCAGTAGCCTAGTAACTGACCTGAAATGAAAATGTGGTCATCAAACTGATTACCTCTTTTTTTTAACCTCTCCCTGAAACACCATTTCCCTTTACATTCCTTTCTCATTTTAGTGAATTTTTGAAATGATCATAGTTGTGATTGCAAATAAAAATAATTTAAAAAATCATATATTATGTCTTCAACATAAGTTCATCACATTCAAAAGGAAACAACGAGGCATGGTCTACAGGGCAAAAATAAAGTTCAACCTTTGGACATAATTTGGGAGAAGGAAATGACCACCCACCCCAGTATTCTTGCCTTCAAAATCACATGGAAGCCGAACCAGGTGGACTGCAGTCCATGGGGGCCACAAAGATTCGGACACAATTTTGCGACTAAACAACAATAATAAAACGGCATAATTTAAGTCAAAATTAACTTAAAGGACTGTTTGGATGGAGGTTTCCTTTTATTTCAGATATACCATAATGTTTTCTGAATATTTAGCATATTTCCAAGCCTGCATGCAACTCAATAATGTGTCCCAAACACAGGTTGCAGAGTGTTTCTCAGCACACAGCCTCACCACAGTATATCTTTTCTGCTTAAATTCAGCCTTAGAAAAGGTTTGGAATACAGGGATTGTTTACAGTCCCGTGCTGTTTATTTTGGCCAACACGATCTCTTTTTGCACTGCAGGCAGGAAAGAAAAAGGGATCAAAAAAAAGAGAATCCTTGTTTTAAGTCAGTTGCTATCTAACGTTAAGAAGCAAAACGGGGAAATTAACTCCCATCCCTCTCTTGAGAAGCAGCAGCAGCATGAACTGAACTAGGAAGACGGTCACTGTTCTCAGGCTTCCTCTGGGGCTGAAATGCACAAAATAAATGTGCATTAATTTTTTAAAACACCATCCTTGTAGAGAAGGGGGACAAAAAGAAGCAAATGTAGAAAAATATGGGAAACCTATTGAAAATGTGTCCATTTCCCCAGTACCCCTCGACTCCCGCATCCTGCAACACAAAATTAGTGCAGCTCACGTTTTCATCAAAATTCCCAGGGTCCCCAGGCCCCTCTCCCTGAGATGCAGACTCACTCTAACACCAGTCACTGTGCCTGAATATATTACATACTACAGAGGATTTCAGTTTGTGAGGAGTGGGCCATGGGTGAGCAAAGTCTTGCAGATACTGTATATAGATAGATAGATAGATACATAGACAGATAGATAGATATAGATATCCAGTGCAGGCCATGGCATTCTTTATTACAAAGCTGGCTATGAGTAGGCAAATGATCTCCCTCTTCCAGCCAGCATTGGGACAATTTAATCTTGCATTTTCTTATATCTAACAATTCACTGCCTCTGTGGACAGATTGGCTTTCATAGAAAAAGAAACTGAGGCAATTAAATGGGAGCCTAAAATTTACCTCAAATCTCTGCTGTCTAATGAACTGTAGATTAAGAAATTAATTTAAGTCAATATTGCAAAATGGACAGTTATTGCATTGTGTGCAATATTTTCTTCTGATAATAGCTGGCTGTAAAAATGCATTGAAAGTAGCCTTACTTAATCACATCCTTGAAGAATTATATTTATTAGATAGATAAATGATGTTAAATTATGGCAAGATTGGTAACTGTGAGGGGGATTAGGTTTAAATGAATCAGAAAAATGCTTAATAAATCCAATAAATAAATGCAGTAAATGGAAAGGAAAATAACCAAATGAAAACACATTGATCTGTATAGCAATGTGTTATAACTATGAAGGAAACTTATATGATACTGAGAATAAAAGATGACATATTAAAGTGCTTTATTAATAATTTCTTTTAAAACTGAAGATTATTTAAGATAAATATTAAATTCACCTAAAGGAGTAAGACTTCAAAAAGAAAGTAATAGATACAGCTTTCAGAGTATATGAAAAGAAATGAAAAGTGCATGTAACAACCAGCTCTAAAGTATCATATAAGTGTGCATGTACATGTGTGTGTTCAGGCATATTTGACTCTTTGCAAACCATGGACTGTATATATACACATTATATATGTATAAAAAAGTAGCAAGGATTTGTAAAGAATAAACTGTTCTATCAATGGGGAATTCCCTGTGCAACTACACATTAAGCTATGTTTTCAAATTTTACACAAATCCATCCTTCCTGTGCAGGCATAAGGCCAGATGGAAGCTTATGGCTGCTATGTCAATACCTACAGAATGTTGATGTCCTCTTAGCTAGTCCAAATAGAGCCATTCCATCTGCCATAAACACTGGGCCCAAAGGCCACATTTATAGATTGCACTAAAAAAAGTTAAAATTATTTTTACATCGAAGGCATTTTTATAGGCTCTGAGAAAAAGGAAGCTCGATGTGTGTTCCAAAATACGTATTCTCTGGTGACTGTGAGTGTGTTTTCATATGTGCATCTATAGAGAAATAATAAAATAATCTTAATAGGTGATTTTTATGGATGCCAGAACTAAATTAACTATGTAGTATTATCGTTTCCCTGGGGGTGAGATCTAGCTGATTCTTTTTATCTTCTGCATCATCAGTCTTCCCAAGATGATGATTGGTTTTATTTCTTTTTAAAAAAATTCTAACCACTTGATGGTTTCCTTCTCCGAATGGAAGATGTAGGGTACATCTTTGTTAACCTGCCAGATCAAATTCAGTGAGCATTTTCGTTTGTTTCCCTTCAAAATGAGAGTTCCACATTGCCTACAAAGGCTAAGCCATCAGCACCAGGTTCCTTTTTTTACAATTTTTTTTAAAGTTTAAATTTTTATTTTGTATTGGGAGTATAGCCAGTTAACAATGTTGTGGTAGTTAGGTGAACAGGGGAGGGACTCAGCCATACATATACATGTATATGATCTCCCCTAAATTCCCCTCCCCTCCAGGCTGCCAGGCTGAGCAGAGTTTCATGTGCAATACGATAGGGCCTTGTTTGTTAACCATTTGAAATAGAGTCGTATGTACAGGACCTTCTCAAACTCCCTAGCTAACCATTCCCCTCAGCAACCACGAGTTCATTTTCTAAGTCTGTGAGTCTTCCTGTTTTATAAGTAAGCTCATATATATCATTTCGTTTTAGATCCCACATATTAGGGATGTCATACAATATCTCTCCTCTGTCTGACTGACTTCACTCAGTATGACACTCCCTAGGTTCATCTATGTTGCTGCCAATGGCATCATATCATTCCTTTAATGGCTGAGTAATATTCCAATGTATATATGCACCACAGCTTCTTTATCCATTCCTCTGTAAATGGATGTTTATGTTGCTTGCATGTCTTGGCTATTATAAAGAGAGCTGCAATGAACAAGGGTGCATGTATCCCTTCAGATCATGTTTTTCTTTGGATCTATGCCCAGGAGTGGGATTGTAATAAGGTAATAAGGTGGCTCTATGTTTAGCTTTTTAAGGAACCTCCATGCTGTTCTCCATAGTGGCTATATCAATTTACATTCTCAACAGTGTAGGAGAGTTCCCTTCTCTCCACACCCTTTCCAGCATTTGTTTATTGTGGATTTTTTGATGAGAGCTATTCTGACTGGTGTGAGGTGATACCTTGTCGTACCTTTGATTTGCATTTATCTAATAACTAGTGATGCTGAAGATCTTTCATGTGCATATTGGCCATCTGTATGTCCTCTTTAGAGAAATGTCTACTCAGGTCTTCTACCTATTTTTTGAGTGTTTTTTTGTTTGTTTGTTTGTTTGTTTTGATGCTGTTAATCATCATAAGATGTTTATAAAATTTGGAGACTAATCCCTTATTAGTCACAGTATTTGCAAATATTTTCCCAACCTTTGGGCTGCCTTTTATTTTTGTTTATTGTTTTCTTTATTGTGTGAAAGTTTTGAGTTTAAGTAGGTCCCATTTGTTTATTTTTGTTTTTATTTCCATTATTCTGGAAGGATTCATAGAAAACGTTGCAGTAGTTTATGTCAGAGAGTGTTCTGCCTATGTTTTTCTCTAGAAGTTCTATAGTGTCTGGTCTCACATTTAGGTCTCTAATCCATTTTGAGCTTATTTTATTGTATGGAGTTAAAGAATTATTGAATTTCATTTTTTTTACATGTGACTGTCCAGTTTTCCCAGCACCCAGGTTCTCATAACCTGTTAAGAACCCAAAGGTTCTGAAGGTAAAAGATGACCAAAGGTCACTAACTGTCTCTAAACCTATTTTGTTGTAATACCCCAGCCTCTAGGGGAGAGGAGGAACCATTGCTTTGCACACTTGCTTTCCTTACTTCAGCCAAGATCCTCAACATGTATGTGTGAAATGTAACATAACTGATGGGAACCTCTTGCAGATTAGGATGATAGCCCTCAAACAGGAGTCATTCATCTTTGCTCATATTTTTAATCCCTTGTCAGTGCTATAGAATTCTGTAATAGTTAAAAGATATCAGATTTAAATTCAGTTATTTTGATTTCTGTAAAAGACAGATAAGCATGCACAATTCAAAGGAAAAGGAGAAATAAAGAGGATTATTGGAGGTCCTTGTATTATAAGAAGGCACCAGAACACACCAGGTGTGTTTTTCTATAATCACACTAGACTCCAAAAGAAAAGTTAGGAAGGAAAATCAACTCTGGCCTCATCTTCCCCTCCACCTACACTTCAGTGCGTTTGTTACCGATTCTTGGTCTGTTTGTTTGTACAAATCAAATTCGGTAGCCCATTTTAAGGAATTTTAAAATCCCAAGTGCTATCCGAAGATAAATTGGATGGGGAACAAATTTAAATATACTTAGTGCCATAGAAATGTACGTTATCCATGAGTATCCCCACTATATTCAGTATGAAGTGGTGAGGAAGGGAGGGGCAGCCGAATTTGCCCTGGGGAGGAGTGATTCAGTGAAAAAAGACGTCAGATGTGTGTCACACCCTGTGGCACATGTGGTGATTGACTTTCCAACTCATCCCTGTTGGTGGAAAGTCTATCACCCAAAGCTGCTGGAACAAACCATCTAGGTGTCAAATGATCTCAAGGAGACTGACTAATGCTGATTGGCATGAACCTGTGAGCAAACTCGAAAAATCTCAGGCAGATTCTCCCTTCAAGAAATTTGGAATTAGGGTACTGAAAAACATAATGTGTTGATAACGGTATATCCCTAGCTGAAAGCTCATGTAGTCAAATTAAAGTTAGCACAATGTTATATACAAGCTGAAATTCTAGAAAAGAAGTGAAGATCAAACTACAGAGAGGTGGATTAGGGAAAACAAGATGAAATATAAGCAAAGAACATGGCTATGGGCCTCTGGAGAACAGGGAAGATAGAACTTCAATTTCTTTCTACTTCCAATCTTGAAACAGCATGGTTGAACTTCTGCTGTGGTGTTGATTTAAAATAAGTACCTTTTCCATAAGCAATTTAAAATGATTTTTTTGTACACAAATATGCCTTGTCTATAATGTGAGCACATCCTTCTCTTAAAGCTCTTCACACACATAGTCTACATCACACTGCTGTGTGGATGCAAAATACTGCCATCTAGCCATGCCAGTTCACATTGGTTTCAACTTTGTTTAAGAGAAGGAGCTATGCAGTCTATATTTGCACATATACTATAGATCCTAGCATTCTAGGCAAACCAGTGCCGTTTTAAATATAGATTCATTTGACAGTCATTTTAGCCCAGTTCTCAGTCAATGCTAGTTGCAAACTATGAGGAAATTACTCTTCACCTCGCTTTCCTCTAAAACATAAATTATACCTGGGACTGGATGGATTTGGAGGCATATAAGTTACTACTTCTTTGCTCCACCTCAATGGCATCTTTATTTCATCTTATAAACAAGACTTTTGCTAAGGAAGAACCTATGTTATTTGAAGAAGCACCAAAGGAAGAAGCTGGCTTGATTAAATATAACCTTAGGACTAAAGTAGACAATCTAAGAAAGTAAATAAACAGATATAGAGAAGTACACTGACTTTGGAAGCTTTCTGAAAGATTCATAATTTGGCTATATTTATTATTGGCATCACTTATTTTTTTTTCTTTGTGGAAATTAAAGATCAAGTTTGTAAAGGCAAGCAAACCTACATATTTTTTCTTCAAGGATTAAAAGGAAGAAGCAGCACTGGGAAAATTTTTGAAGTTAATCTTGATAGAATAAGGAACTCCAAGACACAGATGATATGGTGTCTGATGAGACAGCAGGAGTGAGTCAGACCCAGAGACAGCAGTTGAGAGGGGTTGAGACAGAGGCAATGCAAGAGAGGTGGAGGGGAAGACAGACTCTGAGGCCTCTGTCACTCCAGGTTCCAGCAAAATCGCCAAGATTCCCCGAAGCTTCTGGAATCTTCAGGAAGGTCAGGTGAGCCTCCGCTCTGTGTTCCCCCAAGTGACAGGCTATGTTTTAACTGGTCGGGAAATTTCAGACACTTAGCTTGCAAACCCTGATTAAGAGGGACTGTTCTGGGAGATTCAGCCATTTCTTCCTGGAACTACCTAAGTATAAAATATTTGTGTGTATGTGTATATGTGTGTGTGTGTGTGTGTATGCTTCATACACATGATTCATGTATTTGAAAATATTCACTCCTGGGCACCAACCCTGTATCTTGATCCTCCAATGGAGGTTGAGTAAGGGATAAATTTTTTGGAGATAACAAATGCTGGTCCAGGTTTCTCTTCTGGGAGAAATTAACCTGTAAAAATTCCTGAGCATAGAGATTTCTGTTTTCCTTCCTCTCCACTTGATCCAACAAGAGGAAACTATGTGGATCGGTGGTGGTGTTCAGTCACTAAGTCGTATCTGACCCATTAGTGATCCCCATGGACTGTAGATTGCCAGGCTCCTCTGTACGTGGGGTTTTCCAAGCAAGAATGCTGGAGTGGGCTGCCATTTCCTTCTCCAGGGAATCTTCCCAACCCAGGGATCAAACCTGTGCACTGGCAGATTCTTTACTGCTGAGGCAACAGGGAAGCCCCATGGCTGACTTGTCAGGAGGGATCAGTGGTGGTGTTGTTCTGAAAACTCAAATGTTGTCTTCGTGCAGACTGTGACAGTTGGAGCAGCTGGGAGAAATGAAGACTGCAGGCAGGTTTGTGATGGCACTCTCTCTGATACCTCCAATTCACCCTTTGCTGGGAGTTAAGGTGGTGTTTGGGCAACTCGTTTGCTGACCTTTTATTTTTTTTTCAATTTTTTTCCAAAAATTCAGCAGGAAAGAGAGCACTTCACTTGATCCTGTAGACAGCCTGGAGTATAAAAGAAGGTGGATTTGTATATGAATATGAAAATGCAATTTTGGATTGCCAATTAAATTCTATAAAATAAGAATTCCTAGTATTCAGCAATACGAGGAATAAATGACTGATTATCCATGAAGAACATTGACTCATTCATATAACATGCTGCCAAAATTATTTTCAAAAACAGCAGAAATTTATACATAATTCTTTGAGATTACAAAACCGATACTCCATAACATTTGGTGTAGTCAAACACAAAGCCATATTTAAGTCCCAAATTATGAATTCAATTAATAATTAAAGGATTATGCTAGTAGAGAAGGTATATATAAAACAGTAAATGGCTTTTTCAGGTGATTAAACATCTCAATGATGATTCACATCAAACAAAAAAGAAAGTTTATTGTGACTTTATTCCTTAGCTCGAATAATATTCCTCCAACATAATAGGAACATAATTCAATGAAGCTAAAATAACAGAAGAGAGAGTGAAGTTCCTTTGGGGGTTCTGAATGGCTGACCTGACTGCTTTCTGCAAGTTACCAAGGATATCACAGTGACGGTAAGCCAGGGGTGACAGGAAGAATGAAGCAAGGGCAGGTATGAAAATGGAATAATTATGAGAGGCTGGATTAAAGAAGTGAATAATTTTCAGTTGAAATGATCTGTATAGAAAGGCAGTGATATAATTAGGCATTTTAAAGCCAGTAAGAATTTCAGGGTCATTTTGTGAGTGGGAGAATCTTTGAATTTTCTAGGCTAGTCTTGCCTACATCCTTCTCTTGATGTACTGGAACAATTATTCTCCCATAAGCCTGCACAGGATACAAATTGGACAGTGTACAAGTAATTACTGATGAATGTGAATGCACTGCTCAGTGATGAAATGTTTTCACAGAAACAGAATGAAGTAGATGGAAAAGGTACTCTCAGCAACTTTGAATAGATACATCCAAAGATAATGTGCCTACCACAAAAGATTTGAAAAGAGGTGTTTCAGTAATGTGCTCATAAAGGGTCATTTCTAGTAGACTTTTTAAAAAAGCTCTTCTTATTGAAACATAGAAAGATGATTGTATAGAAAAAATTTATAAATACACATTACAGCTATTTAAGGAAGGATGGAGGCTACCTAAATGCATTCTGTTCATTTTAAGACTTGGATTTTTTTAAAAACATTCCTGTGGTTGGAAATGTATAAGTTCACACCATAAAGATACTGCTATATCTAATGGAAATTAAACACTGAATTTCTTTCAGCATCAATAGTTGTCTTTTTTAAAGGTGGACATAATTTATAAGTTCCTTGAAAAATATCAATATATTTTCAGAAAATTAATACAGATATCCATAGACTAGAAACTGTTATTTGGCCATATTTGGTCTACCACTCTTGCTTCATTATTGCCTCTTAATCCTTTCTACGTTCCCTCCTCACAGGGAGTTGAACCTGCAGTTTCATAATTCTCACATGCAGTGACTCTGAGGAGCACCAAGGAAAGGGTCCTGCATCTTGGACCATTTCTCCAGAAGGACAGGACATGTTCAAGAATTAAACTGAGTTTTATGCATTGGCCTAAATCCTGTGCACTCTTCAAAGAAATACAAATAAAAATCACAGCCCAGAAGACTGAACATGTTCTACATTTATGGTTTATGTCACAAAATACTTAAATTATTTATCCTTTGATATTCCACTTGAATAATGCATGATATCAGCTGCAGAAATATATCCTGGGCCCAACTTCTCTTTCTCAGAGCTTTTCTCATTAACTTCCTGAGAGAACAGCATTATGAGTTGAAAAGGGGGTAGAACCTCCAGAAATATCTGGCAATGCGTGAAAAGGCTGATAGAATAGCACAGTGGAAAAGAGTTTGGTCTCACAGTCCACCCTTTTCAAGATGAACTACCTTGGGAAGTTTAACCTGTCTTGGCCTGTGGGGGTTGTTGTGGGAATTAAATAAGATGTTGATAAATACTCAATTCAAATACACCTTTACTTCCCCTGGCTGCCACAGCCCTCCTAGGAGTTGTCGGAATGCTAAGCTAACTATTAAGAGTAGTTGATCCCTTGCAATGGTTGTGTTTACCACAGTTGTCTGTATATGGTTTGTGCAATTTGAAGTCTAATGATGATGCATCAAAATTTATAACTTAGTATACTTTTAACAACAAAACGGAGAGGTTTCAAGGTGTCGGCACACGAGACTCACTTTCAAGATGCTGCTTTGAATGAGGATGCAAAGGGTGACAACTACCACACTGGGAGTTTCCCAGGTTCTTGCCTCCTTTGAGGCAGAGGTCTCACAATGGATGTAAATGTCATTTGTCCGAGTGTAAATGAAAGCCACTCAGTCACGTCCGACTCTTTGCAACCCCATGGACTGTCGACTCTTTGCAACCCCAGGGACTGTAGCCCACCCAGGTTTCTCTGTCTATGGATTTCTTCCGGCAAGAATACAGGAGTGGGTTGCCATTGTCCAGGTATATTAGATTCAAAAGATTGAAAACACTCCTCCAAAGACTGCCCTTAAATTTCCAAGTTAATAAAGTTATGGAAAATATGAGAATGTTTTGGCAGAGCAAACAGAGAAAACCCAAGGTAAGCTTAAGAACAATAATTTGAAAGTCCAGAAAATTAACCTGCTTTGTTAGTTGCCTTTCATACTTTTCATGGGAATCTATATTTGGAAATATTCCAAGTCATAGGAAGAACCTTAAGGGAATTGAATATATCAGGTTATACGGTGCCCTATACAAACAGCACATATTCATTCATAAAATGGTTATTAAACATCTTCTATAAGTCAGACACTGCTCAGTCCTGGATGATAGTAATAGAACACTTAAAAAAAATGTTCCTTTGTTCTCAAAGTAAATATTCACACATCCATGTGTATGCTTTCATGAGATAAAAGAGATAGCCTCTCAAATAAGTGGGGAAAATAAATTATTTAACAAACAGCACCAGAAAAACTGAGTGGCAATTTGAAATAAAATAAACTTGAATTGAAACATCTCATCTTACACACAAACACACACACACACACACACACACACAAACCCAGATGGCTCAAAGATCCATTAAAGATGCAGATGTCATGAAGTTAAATAATAGATAAAAATAAATAAGCACTTTGCATTGGAAAATGCATCATAATCAAAGTTAAAAGACAAAGGATACATCTTGTTTTTAAACATGCAAAAATCACCTTGATATCAATAGGAATAAGATCAACATCTCAAAAAATCTCATAGGAATAAGACCAACATCTCAGAAAATTATAACAATGGAAAGATTATTTGTAGTTTACCTATGTATATATGTATAAAAAATATATAAAATATATAATATATATATAATTATCTGAATGGTTGGAGTAGAAACTATCAGTATAAAGCTGAAAAAAAACACCAATCTTTTTTTCTATTTATATTTGAATGCTGATTGGCTTATGTTTCCTTTTGCTCCTTGATAAAAGAAGGTATTTATGAAAAGGAAATGCTAGTTATATCATTTTGAGGATTTGGGATTCTGGAGAAATAATTTATGTTTCATTATTTAAATTTTGCTTTGATTTGCTTCTTTTTTATAGCAATAAACAATGTGTTCATTGAACTTAAAGTAAAATCTAACTTGGTTTTATTTGTCAAATATTGCCTTAAAAGTTATTTCACTCCAGCAAACTATTGGATTAAATAAGCAATAGTCATAAGTGAGGAAAGTATCCAATGTTAAAACATATTCCAAAGTTAAAACATATTCATACCTTTCTCTTCGGTACAAATGATGACCATAGCCTCTAGTCATTTTTCTATATATATAGCAAAATATAAAGCCAACACCAAGATTACAGGAAGTCATTTCAAGTAGTCTCCTGGCTGATAGTCATACACAATGCAAAGATTTTACATGACTGCATCACAGTTAAATAATTGTGATAACTACAGCACTCTTTTATCCACAAATACAACAAAATAAGATTACTAGTTAGTATTTTTCAGTTCATTTTTAGAATGAGTATTCATTTTATTTATATAATTGCTAAAAGGTTAAGTGATAATTCCAGTTATTCTCATAATCATTAAATTTATAGTGCTATGTATGAGTGCAGTTTTAAGAATCATAAAGACTACGAAGTCACTTGGCCAAAAATTCATGATTGAGACATATATAATATGCTAAGCAAGGCCTCAAACACCAAGAGTACAGGGAGTTCTTAGGAGAAACTTTAATTTTAAACCTTTAATTTTATAAACCTTTAAGCAATATTCAAAAGAAATAATGTGTATTGCAATATTTCAAAAGTGAAAACCCCAAGCCTTGTCAAAATCTTAAACTATAGATTGGTGTCCTACATTTTATTAAATTCTCCATAATGCTTTACTTAGGCGGCTTCAGAAATGAAGTCCAGAAGCCTCATAGAATATTCAGGATTCTGGCTATTGCAAGTGACAAAAGCCCAGTTCAAGCTATCTTTAAATAAAAAGAACAAGAAAAGGAATGTTTGAGGCATTATGGCTCCAGAAAGGGTTGCATCCAGGAGCTAAAAAACTGTCACGGGTACTCAATTTAGTCCTTTGCATATTACAATCTGTCAGACATTTGTTACCTCATAGCCTCCAGCAGCTCCACTTTATTCTACCAGCTCTCAGCTTACAGGCCAAGAGTAAGAAACAGAACATTCCTGGGACTGACTATTGCTAGACCAAGCAAAGCACATGCCCATCTGAGTCTGACTCATGATGTGTCAGGTCTAAGTCATACTCTGACCCCGAAGCCAGACTGAACCTGGTCTGCTTAGACAGGGGAAAGAGAGTTTTCGCATTAGTAATTGGAGCTGTTGTTTTCAGAAGAAAGAGGACTGGATGTGGGACACACAGATGTTTTCCCTTCAAATATGCATAATCCTCGTTTGTTGTTGTTTAGTTGCTTAGTCACGTCTGACTCTTTGCGACCCCATGGGCTGTGTGGAGCCCTCTAGACTCCTCTGTTTTCTTGGGATTTCCCAGACAAGAACACCAGAGTGGTTTGCCATTTCCTTCTCCAGGGGATCTGCCTGACCCAGGGATTGAACCCTCATCTCCCACACTGGCAGGTGGATTCTTTACCACTGAACCACCAGGGAAGTCCATGATACTGATTACCTTTTGGCTTTAGACTTTCTCCCTTTCTGTCCACACTTTCTCCTGAAACTCATCTATTTTTTTCTGCAACTCATAGTTAATTAATGCCAGCACTCTTTTAGATTACTAAGTAAGATACCTAATTGCTCTTCTGGACTCTAATCTTCCTTTATTTTTACAAACAACCTCCCCTCTATACCCAAAGTACCCATTTGAAGCCTAGACCTAACCAGGTCACTATTGAGAATTCAAACTCAATAAATACCTATTCCCAAATTTCAAATTATGGTGCATTTGTTCTACCTATTTAATTCAGTATCTGATCTCAGAAGATAATTTTTTATTAATTCATTTATTTTAATTGGAGGCTAATTACTTTACAGTATTGTAGTGGTTTTTGTCTCATGAAATAAGGACAAAATAGAAAAATTATTGGAGAAATGATCCTTTTCTCTAAAAATTATTAAATAGATGTCTGATATGAGGCTGAATCATTTTTGTCTTCCTGATAATGTATGTCCAGTAGAACTAAATTGAATATTTGCACAAAGATTAATTCACAGATATGTTACAATAATAAGACACTTTAAAGGACTTATAATAAGCCAAATGCTCCAAAGTCTAGCTTCAAATATTGATTTGTTTTTGCTCTGATATTTTGCTTTGTAGTGGGAAGCATCTCAAAGTTTGAAACTTTTTTACTGTTATAAATAAGGTAAGCTATAGTCCATGCGGTCGCAAAGAGTCGGACATGACTGAGCGACTTCACTTTCACTTTCACTTTTCAAATAAGGTTGCATGTGTGTATGTTAAGTCGTTTGAGTTGTATCTGACTCCTTGTGACCCCATGGACTGTAACCCACCAGGTTCCTCTGTCCATGAGATTCCCATGCAAGAATAGTGGAGTGGGTTGCCATGTCTTTCTCCAGGGGATCTTAATGACATAGGGATCAAACCTGCAACCCTGAAAGTCTCCTGCATTAGCAGGTGAGCTCTTTTACTGCCAGCATCACCTGGGAAGCCCATAAATAAGGTTAAACTATTAGTATTGTAAACCTCTGTATCCACCTCCATGTTTTCTATCAGTACAAAGAAATCTGTGCTATCACCATTCAATAAGGTTGGCTTATAGGCTTATGAAGGGGCTTCCCTGCTAGCTCAGTTGGTAAAGAACCCCCTGCAATGCAGGAGACCTGGGTTGGACTCCTGGGTCAGGAAGATCCACTGCAGAAGGGATAGGTTACCCACTCCAGAATTCTTGGGCTTTCCTTGTGGCTCAGCTGGCAAAGAATCTGCCTGTAATGCGGGTTTGATCTCTGGGTTGAGAAGATCCCCTGGAGAAGGTAAAGGCTACCCACTCCACTATTCTGGCCTGGAGAATTCCTTGGACTGTATGGTCCATGAGGTCAGAAACAGTCAGACATGACTGAGCGACTTTCACTTTCACTTTATAGGTGTATGAACACTTTTGCACATAATAAAACCATAGCATTATTGAATTCCATTGGACAGTTTTAAATTGTCAAAGTGCTTAAAACATTATAAGCATATTTTTCTGTCTTCTCAATGACCTAGAAACACAAAGGCAACATCTATACTTAACTATAATAAGATTATTTTTAAAAATGAGATTTGTTAATGCCTGGTGATGTTGGACAATATTAATTTTGTTATTCATATGGTTCAGTATGTGCCTAGTGTATATGTGCATGCTAGAGAGATCAAAAAGTGCAAAACTTTGGTCAATAATATTGTGCAAAGCCACATCATCACACCACAGTTTAACATAATTTCATTTGATTTAGAAAAAACAATTTATGAAATAGCCACAAAATCTAGTAAGCCTGAATCATATAAAGAGAAAATACATACTTGGGGAATTTCTGAAACAGATTCTCTAGTGCTTTCACCTCTTATTGATATACTGATAATAATTAATAATCATCATTTTAACTTGCCATCTTAACTTTGCATATGGTTTACCAAGTAATTAACATCATGAATTCTGAAGTACGTGGTTTCAAAAAACTGGTCTTACCACTAGCTTCACATTTTTTTGAAAATTATTGAACTTCTCTGTGCCACCATTTCTTCATTGATAGGATGGGAATAATACCACTTACTTTACAAGATTGCTGGCAAGTTTATACGGCATTATACCAGCAAGGTGCTTAGACAGAATTGCACATGCATTATACCTTCATATATATTTAAATACCATTGTTTATGCAATCCAGCTGATATGGAAAGGGACTTCTCAGACTCTAGTAACAGTGTCCACCAGAACTGGCAAATAAAGGCAGAAACTCAGGCTCACATAAGCAGTTCACTGCATTGTGCTCAGTCATGAGCGCCCAGTGTTCCTTGTGACCCCAGGGACTATAGTCCGCCAGGCTCCTCTGTCCATAGACTTCTCTAGGCAAGAATGCTGGAATGGGTTGCCATTCCCTCCTCCAATGGATTTTCTCAACCCAGGGAGCAAGCCCACATTTCTGGCATTGGCTGGCAAATTCGCTACCACTAAGCCACTCGAGGGAGTTCTCTTATAGCTCAGCTGGTAAAGAGTCCGCCTGCACGGGAGACCTGGGTTCGATCCCTGGGTAGGGAAGATCCCCTGAAGAAGGAAAAGGCTACCCACTCCAGTATTCTGGCCTGGAGAATCCCATGGACTGTATAGGGGTTGCAAAGAGTCCTACACAACTGAGCGACTTTCACTTTCACTTTCAAGCCACCCGAGAAGCCCTGGTTCACAGCACTAGGCTCAGGAGTAATATAGAATACAGTAATTTGCATTGATGATAATACATCAGGTGTGTTATTTATATGAAAGACAATGCATTTTTTTGAAGTATGAATTCATAGAACACCTAGGATACACATATTCCAAAATATATTTTTCCACTGTGTCCTGTACTTCATCTTCAGTTTTCAGAAAAGAAGTGAAGGGCTTGACTTTAGGTTGGAGGTTATACAAGTCCTCTCTTATAGCAAGAGACAGAGAGTAGGGCAGTGGGCAGTTATGTGAAGCCCTGAGGCCTAGTGACAGGAAATTAGAGCTTTATCTGCTCACTTAGTTTGGTGGCAACATTCTCAAGAAAGGGTAATGTGTTTGTTCTTTCTTTAATACTATTCTCTTTTTCAATGACACTTACTAAACTCTGCACACTTTGAACACTCCACAAATAATCTGGGGTTTTCTGAAGTTTTCATTACTCTAGGTCATAAAATGAAAAATCAGTAGTTATAAATCAATGGATATTTTCTATATTTTATAAATATCTACCATTCTGATGGAGTTTTCAGAAAGGACAGAATAGAATTTATTCCTCTTACTCATTACCTACATAGGAGCACTCAACTGAATTTTGGGATGAAAACAGTACTATAAAATTTACCTTTAGGTAGAAATCATTAACAAATATTATTTTTGCTTTTAGACTGTGACGATCTGTACAGCACCAAGTCAAACATTAAAATAACATTTGATTGTTCTTTGAATTTAATATCTATTCATTTGAATCAATTCTTGATTTTCATTTTGCTTCTATTTTTACATACAGTGTTCTGAAATGTCCACATAACCCTTGAAGTATTTTGTTTAGCTTGAGAAGGTACAAAAGCTTTTAAAATGAAGCACAAATAGCTTGGTGGATTTCACAAGAATATTTACTGTTAAAAGATCTATTTTCAGAAAGCATTAGCTTTGTCATTTCCCTTGGATTAGAATAAAATATAATCATGTAAGGTAGAATGTGTCATCTCTTAAAAAATAATTTATTTTTATTCCTTACTTGACTCCCATTCTCCTTTTTATAGCATCTTTTTATTTCAACTTCACCAAGGAGCCTTAGCGTCCTTCAGTAAGCCAGAATGCACTCATCAGATAAACTCTGTATATGAGCCTATAGTGCATATTGTCAAAGTAAATTTAAGGGTACACACAAGAAACTAAAAATTTTAAGAAAGACAATTTTTTTCTCCTCTCCATTAGCCCAACCAGCAGGAAGGTGATGAGTTAAGGCAAGGCCTCTGGCTCAGATAAAGGCCAGAGAGGTAGAGACGAATTCACCTGTGCACTCCAAAGGTGTTCTTTTGCAAGGTGAGGGGTGGAGGAAGCTTTTCTGATGTTTGGGGTAATTCTTGTGAGAAAGGGATTTCAGTGAACCATGGAGTTTAAGCCAAAGCACTAGTGAAAAAGTTAATCAAATATAGCACTGCAAGTGTGACATATTTTGACCACATATTACCAAGTAACTCTGGATCTCCTATGCTCACTGAGCCTAGGTCTTCTTATCTTTACATCAGAGACGAGAATGCCTACCTGTGGCAGATTATATTTTCCAAAAAGGGTCACAGCAATATTTCAGGTCTCACATGCTCTTCTAGAATCTTGCTGTTTCCTGTAAAGAGGCAATCACTTCTTTGATCTTCTCTTGAATATGGGCGGGACTTTCTGACTGGCTTTCCAGACAGAGTGGTGCAGGTGATACCACATGAATGCAAGGTTGGATCCTGAAAGGTTACATTGCTGCCAGCTGGCTCTCAACTTTGGGACATGAAACTGTGGCTCCCTAGCCCATTGAGCACAAAGTTTAAATCTCTTGAGTCCACCATGAAAGGAAAACATGGAGGGATCCTACCCCTGCCCCAAAGAAAGAGCTGTTGAATTTTTCCTGACAAGGCACAAGCTATCAGAATGGAGATGACTTCCAACTCTGTCCTCCCAAGGCCAGAAACTCCTAGCCAAACTACTCTTGAATTCCTAACCCACAGAGACCATAAGAGGTAATAAAGGATTATTATTGTTTTCAGCCACTAAATGTTGTGATGATTTTTTATGCAGCAATAGATAGTTAATACACTGCAATTTAGTCAGCTTGTGAAGATTAGAAAGCATATTTTAACTTATTCAGAGTAGATGCTCAATACAAAGCAGATGTTTATTAATATATTTATACATGCCACATACATTTTACAGACCATCCTTCCATTCCCTGTCCCCAATAACTTCTAGTAGTAATAATAATAAAAGAATAAAAAGAGGAAAATATTACCACCTTCTGTAATTTTTTCCTACTTTTTGAAACTCTTCCAAGCATAATTTTTTTTCCATTTATTTTTATTAGTTGGAGGCTAATTACTTTACAATATTGTAGTGGGTTTTGTCATACATTGACATGAATCAGTCATAGATTTACATGTATTCCCCATCCCGATCCCTCCTCCCACCTCCCTCTCCACCCGATTCCTCTGGGTCTTCCCAGTGCACCAGGCCCGAGCACTTGTCTCATGCTTCCAGCCTGGGCTGGCGATCTGTTTCACCCTAGATAATATACATGTTTTGATGCTGTTCTCTCGAAACATCCCACCCTCACCTTCTCCCACAGAGTCCAAGCATAATTTTTATAGAGAATAATAAAACATTTGGTGAGGAAAGACATAGACCTTTTCCTGGTGTCCTTTCTTTTTAATATACCCACTAAACTGGACTGAATGAATAAATTTTATCTCTAATGCCAGCATTATTTCCCCATCCTTTGTTCCTCAAGTTCTAAATCAAGCAAGTTATTTTGTTAGGGTGAGGACTATTATAAGTATGGTAGCACACCAAATATAATTATTAGAAGATTCCTCATAATAACAATGATAAGCACACTATAAGTAAATTAATAATCATTTCTTGACATGAAAGACCACAGACTGTTGCAAAAATCAGAAGCTGATGTAACCAGTGGAATAAAATCGCCACATGCTGGAGCTTGACTGGGCCTTTAGTGGAAGTCAAACCTTCATGTTCTGGCCATGCTAAACGTGGGCTGAGGGCTTCCCAGGTGGTTCAGAGGTAAAGAATTCTTCTGCCAGTGCAGGAGATGCAAGAGATGCAGGTTTGACCTTTGGATTACGAAAATCCTCTGGAGGAGGAAATGGCAACCCATTCCAGTATTCTTGCCTGAAGAATCCCCCAGACAGAGGAGTCTGGTGGGCTACAGTCCAGGGGGTCACAAGGAGTCAGATATGACTGAGAGACAGAGCAAGCAAAGCATTCAAACACGGACTAAAGACTGTTGGAACTGTTCCATAGAAGAAGTGGGGAGTTTTGCTTCTGAGAATAAGGAAACTGAGAACTTTGGGGAAGGGGAAGGAGTGGAGGAACAGAATCCAAAACAAAAGGACAAAATGACTCCAATCACAAAAATCATAAAAAGTCTAATGTCTGAAATTCAGCATCAGATTTGTTCGCGTAGGTGCTATATTATATCCTTCTATGTCTACAAACACAACATTCAGTTTCAAATGCCATCCGGGTAGCTTATGAGTTTTGGATACTGAAACTAAAACCAAAAGTAATACTCTCTCAGGAACAAAGCTGTGGGTAAGTGAAAGCTGCACTCATTACCTTAGAAATAAAACAACTTCCCATCTGTTGCAAATCCCGTTGAGTTACTTAGCACTCAGACAACTTTCTCTGTCTACTATGTGGAGACAGTTCTATGCTGAACTAATATTATGGCAGTCTGATAGTTTTTGCTAGTAATAACGTTGTTTTCCCAGCTATTCACAAGAGACAGCATAGTGATTAACACTAAAGCATGTATTGTTCAGTCACAAAGTCGTATCCGACTTTTTGCAACCTCATGAACTGCAGCACACCAGGCTTCCCCGTCCTTCATTATCTCCCTGAGTTTGCTCAAACTCATCTCCATTGAGTCAGTGATGTTATCTTACCATCTCATCTTCTCCTGCCCCCTTCTCATTTTACCCTCAGTCTTTCCCAGCACCAGGGTCTTTTCTAACGAGTCGGCTCTGGCCAAAGTATTGGAGCTTCAGCTCCAGCATCAGTCCTTCCAATGAGTAGTCAGGGTTGATTTCCTTTAGGATTGACTGGTTTGATCTCCTTGCTGTCCAAAGGACGCTCAAGAATCTTCTCCAGCACCACAGTTTGAAAGCATCAATTCTTTGGCGCTCAGCCTTCTTTATGGTCCAACTCTCACATCCGTAAGTGACTACTAAAAAACCATAGCTTTGGCTATATGGACCTTTGTCAGCAAAATGATGTCTTTTCTTTTTAATACACTGTCTAGGTTTGTCATGGCTTTACTTCCAAGGAGCAAGCATACTTCACCTTAACTTAAAATCTTCTTCAAAATAAAACTGTAATGGTGTCATGCTCCACAAACATGGCTACTTCTATTTCAAACTAAAAATTGTCAACCTTGAGAAGAATTGGTACATAGATTCAGCAGTGGCTTTAAAGTCAAATGATTTGTGAAGGGGAAGTAGCCATATTGATTAAATTCTGACATTAAGTACAATGTTAGCACTATACCCTATCTCAGGAGCATTAAAATTCTTATTTTAATTGAGTTATTATAGGTTATTTTATAAATGTTAGAAGTATTTTTATAGCTTTACATTTTGAGTGTTACTTTATAGTATACTTGGAGTTACAATTCTAAATAGCATGCAGAGTTAAAATCTTTGCATTGAAATTGGATATACCTGAAACCAAGTTCTAGCTCAGCCATACACTATTTAACCTCTTTAGGTCTTGTTTTTCTCCTCTGTCAAATGTAGACAATAACAGCACCTATCCAAGAGGTTGTGGCAAGGGTTAAGTGAGAGGATTCATGTTTCTGGCCAAAAAAAATGTTACCTTTTAACTCTACATGTTTAAAGCTATTATCCATGCCCATAATAATATAATATCAGAATGTACAGCCAATATCTTCTAGAGACTAATATAGACAACTGCCACAACTTAGAGGATTTTATACTTCACGAGTATTTTCACATGCTTTATCATATTAACTTTCACACTAACCCTAGGTGCTGGATATTCTTATGATCTTCAGTTCAGAGATTAAAAAATAAAATAAAATAAAATAAAATCTCAAGGAATTGAAGTAAATTTTTCCAAGGTGATTGGTTTCATTAGAAGAAGAATCAAGAGCTGCTGCTATTGCCATAATAATTCATCGCAAAACATAAAAAACAAAAAGAGAAATGTCTTAAACATTTCAGGTTTTATATATTTTTTAATATAAGAAGTCAAGCTAATTCAACTTTAAGGGTTTTCTTTTTTCTAATTGAAGTCTGGTTGATTTACAACGTTGTGTTAGTTTCAAGTGAACAAAAAATGATTCAGTTTTAGACAGATATTCTTTATAGATATATAAAGATAACTAGATATATTCTTTATATATATATTCTTTTTCAACTTCTTTCCAATTATAAGTTATTTAAAATGTTGAATAGAGTTCCTGGGCTATACAATAGGTCCTTGTTGTTTATCTGTTTTATACCAGACATTTCAGCTTAAAGCATCACATGCTTATTTGCTGTCCTGACACCCTGAGAGTCTTCTCGGGGAGGCATCACTGGAACCTCACTCACATCACTTGCTTTCCTGCCCTTCCTTGCGATGGCTGTGCCTTCATTCACACACACGTCTATGTCCTTCCCCCACCATCAGTTCACCCCAGTGGAGTTCTACATCCTCACTTTAGGCATAATGACCACGCTCAAATGGTTTGCTGAAGCTGGCTCTGTATAGGCCTCGAAGATAACAGGGGTACACTGTGTGTGAAGAAGATCCTGATTCACAAAATGCAGCCTGTAAGGTTGTCAATATCTCCGGCTCACTCAGGTTCAGCACGTACTTCACAAAACTTGGGCCGAAGTCTAGACTGAAATATCGGGTGGGCAACAGATAGAGCAACGGCTAAGGGAAAGATTTACAAATCTTATTGGGGTTGAAAACACAATGAAAATTAAACTTTCACACCTCTCTTCTGGTCAGAGCACAAGCTTACTTTTATCAGCTAGACATCTTGTTTGTCTTGAGATTGCATTATGGTGGAGTCAACTCATTTGCTGACCTCTGTCTTATTCATCCTGAATATTTCACCTCAAATGCTAGACTGGTTTTCAAAAAGATCCATAATACAAAGCAGGGTTTAAAAGGTGAAGAGACAAGGGTCCTTGAGGAATTTTGAGTAGGACAGTCAAGTAACAAGGGCACTGGAAGCTACAATTATGTAGCCTTGAGGAACTGTAAATAGCTGTGAACAGCAGCCGGAGGGGGCTGTCCACCTTGGAATCATAGCTGCAAAGTACTGAACATTTTTCCAAAAAGAGATGGTTTTTTACCTCAGAGAATTGTGTGATCCATGTGTCTTATGTTTTCTTATAAGCTCATCCTGTAATATCCTTGGCTTTCACTACGTCCAGAAGGATCTAGATAGTCCTTCTAAAGACAGAGGGGGACTCCCACTCAATGACAACGATGCCTTAAGCATATTTCTTATCTCTGCTTTATTCCTTGGCTTATTCATCAATTCTTACCATTTATGGAGCCAAGCAAAAAAAAAAACTGCAAATTTCTTCATAATCTGATTGTGCTGAGCTAGTGATATCATATGATTCATTGCCAACAGTCTCCATCATCAATGTGCTTTCCAGAACCTCCCACACAATCCTTTACATAAAGAGTGAATTGCTAGCCACCACAACAAAGTCTTCAAACAATAAACAAGGACAACTGTAGTTATTGAAAGTATGGAGCTAAGTGTGTGTGCTCAGTTGCATCCAATTCTTTATGACCCCATGGACTATAGCCTGCCAGGCTCCTCTGTTCATGGGATTCCCCAGGCAAGAATATTAGATCCTCCTACAGGGGATTTTCCCAACCCAGGGATCCAACCCGCACCTCCTGTATCTCCTACATTGCCAGGCAGATTCTTTTTATCATTGAGCTACCTGAGAAGCCCAGTCATCAAAAGCCTTTTAGTGATACTCTAGAACTGTTACACCAAAAATATTTGGACTTATTAGTCATGATCAAAGAATGTTTAAATATATAAAGAGGCTTTCCCGTCTTAATACATGGCATTCAGTTCAGTTCAGTCGCTCAGTCATGTTTGACTCTTTGTGACCCCAAGAATCGCAGCACACCATGCCTCCCTGTCCATCACCAACTCCTGGAGTTCACCCAAACCCATATTCATCCACTCTGTGATGCCATCCAGCCATCTCATCCTCTGTCATCCCCTTCTCCTCCTGCCCCCACTCCCTCCCAGCATCAGGGTCTTTTCCAATGAGTCAACTCTTCGTGTGAGGTGGCCAAAGTACTGGAGTTTCAGCTTCAGCATCAGTCCTTCCAATGAACACCCAGGACTGATCTCCTTTGGATGGACTGGTTGGATCTCCTTGCAGTCCACAGGACTCTGAAGAGTCTTCTCCAACAGCATAGTTCAAAAGCATCAATTTTTTGACACTCAGCTTTCTTCACCGTCCAAATCTCCCATCCACACATGACTACTGGGAAAATCATAGCCTTGACTAGACGGACCTTTGTGGACAAAGTAATGTCTCGGCTTTTAAATATGCTATCTAGGTTGGTCATAACTTTCCTTCCAAGAAGTAAGTGTCTTTTAATTTCATGGCTGCAATCACCATCTGCAGTGATTTTGGAGCCCAAAAAAATAAATTCTGACACTGTTTCCACTGTTTCCCCATCTATTTCCCATGAAGTGGTGGGACCAGATGCCATGATCTTAGTTTTCTGAATGTTGATCTTTAAGCCAACTTTACCACTTTCCTCCTTCACTTTCGTCCAGAGGCTTTTTAGTTCCTCTTCACTTTCTGCCATAAGGGTGGTGTCGTCTGCATATCTGAGGTTATTGATATTTCTCCCAGCAATCTTGATTCCAGCTTGTGCTTCTTCCAGCCCATGAACAGCATAAAAGGCAAAAAGATAGGACACTGAAAGATGAACTCACCAGGTTGGTAGATGCCCAATATGCTACTGGAGATCAGTGGGAAATAACTCCAGAAAGAATGAAGGGATGGAGCCAAGCAAAAACAATACCCAGTTGTGGACATGACTGGTGATAGAAGCAAGGTCCGATGCTGTAAAGAGCAATATTGCATAGGAACCTGAAATGTTAGGTCCATGAATCAAGGCAAATTCGAAGTGGTCAAACAGGAGATGGCAAGAGTGAACGTTGACATGCTAGGAATCAGCGAACTAAGATGGACTGGAATGGGTGAATTTAACTCAGGTGACCATTATATCTACTACTGTGGGCAGGAATCCCTTAGAACAAATGGAGTAGCCACCATGGTCAACAAAAGAGCCTGAAATGCAGTACTTGGATGCAATCTCAAAAACGACACAATGATCTCTGTTCATTTCCAAGGCAAAGCATTCAATATCATGGCAATCCAAGCCTATGCCCCAACCAGTAACGCTGAAGGAGCCGAAGTTGAATGGTTCTATGAAGACCTACAAGACCTTTTAGAACTAACACCCAAAAAAGATGTCCTTTTCATTATAGGGGACTAGAATGCAAAAGTAGGAAGTCAGGAAACACCTGGAGTAACAGGCTAATTTGGCCTTGGAGTACAGAATGAAGCAGGGCAAAGGTTAATAGAGTTTTGCCAAGAGAATGCACTGGTCATAGCAAATACATGGCATTAGCTTCCACCAAATCCTCCTAGCCAAAAAGGTAGGTTCATCTTGACTCCTGTCATACCATTCATCAGACTGTTAATTCAGGTATCATTTCTGAATCTTTGTCATGCCGTTTACACTGTGGCCAAGAATGCCGCAAGCACTGCCCCTGCTGGCCGAGACAGCTTTCATCTGGTCTCTCTGGTGACTGCCACCTCACAATCATCTACTCTGCACAGCACCAACATGAAAATGCATGCTACCTGTCATGGTTTTCTTGCTTCTTGAGGTCTCATCCCAGCCTCACTGTTCACCTAGTCCATTCCCTGGCAGTACTCTCCTTTTCATCTCTGAACATTTGAAACTTGTTCTTGCCAAGTAGTTCTCCCCACCCCTACATCTTTGCACGGCTGGCATCTCTGTTCAAGTAGGTCCCTTCTCAAAGATATTTTCCTAAAGACCTATCCTGACGTTCTTTTTTAAGTTGCTCATCTCAAGTCATCATCTGCCCTCCCATTTTACTTTTACATCTTGCTTGCATTTCAGTAAGGCCCCTACATACAAACCTTCCAGGTGCGAACTTTCAAAGGTGTGAACACACATCTGCTTCCATCAGGGAACTCAAACCTGTGGCATCGTTGCAGGCAGGAGTGAAACTGCAGGTGTCCTTCCTCTCCTCTCGCCAGAGATCCTTCAGCTTAGCTTTTGCATCTCCAACTCCTTTCCCTCCTTCAGTCCGTAACTCTTCCTGCCTGTTCATTCAATGCCAGCTATTGTACTGGACTTTTCAAGGTATTGTACTGTAAGATTAAAGTGTTTTCAATTTTTTGTGTTTGTTTTTCATGTATTATTTTGTAAAATGTATTATAAACTTATTATAGTACAGTACTATATAGCCAATTGTGCTAGTTGGTTGGGTACCTAGGTTAATTTTGTTAGACTTACGAAGAAATTAGATTTATGAAGGTGCTTTCAGAATGGAACTTGTTGGCATGTAAGGGAATTATGTACATTTATGATGATGATGATGATCTTGTTGTTTTTAATTGGCTATTGTTTGTCTCTGCCACTTAAAATAAAAGCTCCAGGAACCCAAGGAGCCTACTGTGTTGTTTCCTTGCTATTACCAGCCTTGGTTCTATTCATAGTCTGTGGTAGTAACCGGTGAGTATTTTTAATGGGTAAATGAAAAGGGCCTATACAAAAAGGTAAAAGAAGAAATAAAAAGCCATTTCTTAAAAATTATCATATATCCAAGGTTTGAAATTAAAAGCTCTTATTATATTATCACTCATCTTTTATAAACTAGGTTAATAGATCATTTGTTATTCTCTCATGCTCTTTTATGTAGAAATGTGGGATAAAGGTTTACTCATTGTACTTCTCTGAATTCTTATTTATATTTACTCATGGAGTGCTTATTAAGGAAGTAAACTAGAATTGCAAGCAAGACCAAAAGACAGGGTTAGCAGAGCCTGGTTTCTTGATGAGACTTGTGAAATGCAAACATATTTGAGAATATAAACATATTTTTAATAACAAATGATAATTAATATCCTCTAATCAAGGCAGAATGTGTTACTTAAACAAATAATTATCATTCAGAATTGAAAAGTGAATAAGATAATTCACACCTTTATTATTTTCCTCTATTGTGTTTTCCAACAGGTAGCACATTTCTCCCTATGTGAGAATGAGCAAGTTTGCAGAGACATGAACATATCTACCAGTGACCTAAATAACCCAATAAAGGGTCATGAGACATGGGGGAAGGGGGCTTGTGATCCCAAGACAGATGTTACCCCAGAGATCAAAGGAACCCAAATTACACCAAAGTTTCTTTCCTTTCTTTGCTGTCTCTTTTAAAGGAGTATTTATTTTTATTTTTTTAATTATTTCCTTAAATTGTTATTTTTATATTTTGGCTACACTGCATGTGGGATCTGAGTTCCCTGACCAAGGAACAAACCTGCAAACCCTGCTTTGGAAGTGCAGAGTCTTAATCACTGGAATACGATGGAACTCCCCCTAGGACTTATTTTTTAACCTGAAGTTTCAGAAGCAACGTCTCAGTGGGGACTACTTCACATTGGTCTCATTTGGGGACTCTTAATTAGCTTTCCGGAGAAGGCAATGGCACCCCACTCCAGTACTCTTGCCTAGAAAATCCCAGGGACGGAGGAGCCTGGTGGGCTGCAGTTCATGGGGTTGCGAAGAGTCGGACACGACTGAGCGACTTCACTTTCACTTTTTACTTTTATTCATTGGAGAAGGAAATGGCAACCCACTCCAGTGTTCTTGCCTGTAGAATCCCAGGGATGGCGCAGCCTGGTGGGCTGCCGTCAATGGGGTCACACAGAGTCAGACACGACTGAAGTGACCTAGCAGCAGCAGCAGCAGCAGCAGCAATTAGCTTTCAGTAGCCCTTAATGCAGGTTCCACGTTTGAGCAGGGCTATTAAGCCAAGCACTGGTTTATCTGGAAGGCAGCCTGTTGCTATGAGAATACTGTGATTCACAGGGTCAAACAGACTGATTCCTCTTAAATGTGCCATCACTAGCTTTGCAGCTAGGTTCTTTGACTTCTGCAAACCTCAGTTTCTCACCTATGAGATAGTGAGTAATATCACAAGGTTCTGATAACAATTGAATGAGATGGTGCGGACAGACATGCTTAACCCAGTGTCTGGCACACATGATCCCCTCTTCAGTTCAGTTCAGTTCTGTTCAGCCACTCAGTCATGTCCAACTCTTTGCGACCCATGAACTGCAGCACGCCAGTCCTCCCTGTCCATCACCAACTCCCGGAGTTTACCCAAACGCATGTCCATTGAGTCGGTGATGCCATCCAGCCATCTCATCCTCTGTTGTCCCCTTCTCCTCCTGCCCCCAATCCCTCCCAGCATCAGGGTCTTTTCCAATGAGTCAATTCTTTGCATGAGGTGGCCAAAGTATTGGAGTTTCAGCTTCAGCATCAGTCCTTCCAATGAACACCCAGGACTGATCTGCTTTAGGATGGACTGGTTGGATCTCCTTGCAGCCCACGGGACTCTCCAGAGTCTTCTCCAACACCACAGTTCAAAAGCATCAACTTTTCGGTGCTCGGCTTTCTTCACCATCCAACTCTCACATCCATACATGACCACTGGAAAATCCATAGCCTTGACTAGACAGACCTTTGTTGGCAAAGCAATGTCTCTGCTTTTTAATATGCCATCTAGGTCCCCTCTCCTCCTCCAATTTCAGTTCTGACACTTGCCAGCAGTGGGAACTTGTCAATTTGCTCATCAGATCTGGATTTAATTTTCCCCTTTCAAATGCTAGCATAATAGCCTACATTGTCTGAAAAGAATGCATTGAATCCAAAAGCCTAAAATTCTCACCTGTAAGAATCATAAGTGTGATCATTCATTCATGGTGCATGCCTGCACAATCACTCAGTCGTGTCTGACTTTGTCATCCTTTGGACGGTAAACTGCCAGGCTCCTCTGTCCACGAGATTTTTCAGGCAAGAATACAGGAGTGGGTTACCATTTCCTCCTCCAGGGGATCTTTCTGATCAAGGGATCAAATCCTCATCTCCCATCTCTCTTGCATTGTAGAAGGACTGTTTACCCACTGAGCTATTGGGAAGAGGGGAATGATATATTCAACATCTTGGTAATCCCATCCACATACATTTCTCTGTTTAACTTCATCTCTGCTTCATCATGTATATGTGCTACAGATAAATCTGATTTCCTTGAGAAGGTCCACTGTATTGCAGATGTATCAAGTGCCAAATCTTATTAAAGTTCAGCACCCACAGTGTGTTACAATGGCAGACATGATGCTGGTCCTCTGGGTAATGTCCTTAAAGGACACATACCATGAATTTTAAATTCTCAAAAGAACATATTTTTAAAGTTTTGTGGCTCTAATATAGATTATCTGTATTTGAAAAGGCAGCTTGGGAAACAAGATACTTCAACATGAAGACTCTCACCTTCAACTGTTCAGTCAATACAGCCACATCTAAATAAGGACCTCTGAGCCAGATGGATGGCAAAAGACATGCTGTTCCCACCTGAAAATCCTCTTAGCTTCAGTTTCACTTTTGCAATATACTAGATCCCAACTTCACCTGATTCTTTTCATATTTTGTCATGTAAGAATAAAACATAGATAAAGAAATACACAGCTAAAATGCATTTGTATTTTAATCAAGAACTGTGTGTTCAGGAATTATCACTCATGCAAACAGAGATAGTCATCAGTCATAAGTGCTCCTTTGTATCTGCGGCAAAGTATTACAGAGAGAAGTATTTCTGGATTCTGAGAAATCTGCTGTCAGAAATACTACACAGAACAGCTTTCTTTCTTTTAAATTTCCTGCTATCCTCTGAAGGCAGAAATGAAGTTGGGGGGGATGCTTTCTTTCTTTGCTGTGACCTGAAAATAGGAACAGAAAATCTGTAACATTTTCATTTAAATCAAAACTCTGAAAATGATGTTAGGTGTCATTTTATTTCATAATGATAACCATAGAAAAATGAGCATAATAACTTATAGTTTGTAAATTATATGTATATAAACTATACACATATATAAGTATAGGTTTTTGTACTATATAATTTGATTTATATAAAAACTATCATATTTTAACTGAAATTCAGAAGACAGCAAGGGACTTGAGACAGGAATCCAAGGCTTCTGTCTATATGTCCTACCCTATTTCCATATTGTATTTTCTCACTTAGCTTCTAGTAAGAAACATCAGAGATTCAGTTGAAGTAATAAGAGATTGAAAGAGTTGAATAATATTTTATCTTTATGTTTGTATATATATGCATACACACAAGGGCTTCCCAGGTGGTCTTAGTGGTAAAGAATCCGCCTGCCAATGCAAGAGATATAAGAGACATGGGTTCTCTCCCTGGGTTGGCAAGATTCCCTGGAGATGGTCATGGCAACCCACTCCATTCTTGCCTGGAGAACCCTATGGACAGAGGAACCTGGTGGGCTACAGTCTGCAGGGTCGCAAAGAGTAGAACATGACTGAAATGACTTAGCACATATATTTATATGCATACACACAATACAAACCAACTATGTGCATATCTAATAGTTAGGATTTTGGTTTACCTTTGTTTAATTAAAACATATACATTTATAATTCAATACAGACCTACTTTCAACCTCTAGTTTCCATATTTAAATCGTCAACTTTGCGAATGTACAGCAATTTTAATTCCCAATCAGCATAAACCAGATAGGAGACTGAAATCATCTATAACGTGCTTTTTAAATGTTTTTGAGTCTTTTCTGCATGCTTCATTCTGTATTTCTAATAGTATGTAAACAACTTCAAAATGTTGGCTGTGTTTTCTTTTTTGTGATACTTTGTAAGTATTGAGAGATGACGACTGGAGTGGGTATATTTCTAATAGTGGAGTGGGTATATTTCTAATAGTATGTAAACAACTTCAAAATGTGGACTGTGTTTTCTTTTTTGTGATACCTTGTAAGCACTGGAGATGACGACTGGAGTGGAGAGAATACTGGAGTGGGTAGCCTTTCCCTTCTCCAGGGGATCTTCCCAAACCAGGGAACGAACCCAGGTCTGCAGTCTCCCACATTGCAGGCGAATTCTTTGCCAGGTGAGCCACCTGAGTCAGGAAGATTTGCTGGAGAAGAGATAGGCTACCCACTCCAGTATTCTGGCCTGGAGAATTCCATGGACTGTATACTCCATGGGGTCGCAAAGACTGAGTGATTTTCACTTTCATTTTCATTGTTGCTCCTAATTCTGCATTATGCATCCTTTACTATATTTTCTGTTGTATTACTGTATTAATTCCATTATTAAATAAATTCACAAATAAGTGTAAAATTTTTGACTGAAAGATAGCTCAAATAAGAGTGGGTTAATGCTATGAACTTCACTGTTTTTTTCACACTAAGTAATAGACCTGATACACAGCTATCACTTACAAGATCTCAAGGTTAGAGAGAACTGAAGAGATACCCAATTAAACAAGTATGTGTTTGTATGTTATACAGTTTGTACATTTTCCATCATTTAGTCTAAAGTTCATTCTCACAATTTCTTGTCACTTTCTCAACTTGCTATGATGTAAGATAAATAATTATGGCTAAACAATAAGGCTAGGATATAAATGAGAAAACAATATAGTGAAATCTTGTTAACCCAATGCTAGTTCATTCAAAATAACATTCAAATCGAATCAAGTTATTCCCCAGTCAAATAGATATGGTTTTCTCATTAAAATTGTTCATTTAATACAAAGCATGCATTATGAATTATTTAAGGCAGAAATTAGGTCCCAAGAGGAACTTACATTATTAAAGAGGTAAAATAATTCCAAAAGATGCCAGCAAACAGCTGTATATCAGCTACAGTGAAACTGTATTTGTGAACCACTGCGATTGCTCGCGGCTGCAGGACTTTTCACCTCTTTAAAACGAGTATTCAGGGCAATTTCTATGAGCTTACGGTTTTCCAGAAGAAGGGCTCCCCCCTTGCTCCTTTCTCTAGTGTTCAGTATCTGGTACAGAATTATTTAATTTTCATAATTAAAAACAATTAAAGATGTTTTACTCTGAACTAGGGGCTAATTTTGCAATGATAAACTGCTCTTTATGATCTCCTTACATTTCTAAAACCTGAAAACATTCCCTTGTGAATCACTGTTTGTATAAGTGGGGAACTAAAAGAAACTCACTGTTTTAAAAGGTAAAAAGAATATTTGGGGAAACAATTGGAAGATAGAAAGAAGTATTTTTAGAGACAAATTTCCTCGGCTTTGCTGTCTTTGAATCAGAGCTATGATGACTTGATGCTCATCAGAAGGTCCAGCCTTAATATAATTTTAATGTTTAAGAACCTGAGGATCATCAGATTAGAAGTGTTTTGAAAGTACAAATAAGGATTATTTAAAATGTGTTAACTGTATTATCTAATTATAAAAGAAAATCTTGCTTTAGAATCCCTAGAGGTATGGATGGTATTTCTCTTTTAAAACTATTAAATAAACTAAGAGCCGACAGCACAATTAGTGTGGTTTGAGCTTTCAGGCATGATTTCAGTGCAAGATTTCCCCTCTGTTCTAGGGGATGCGTAACTGTTGAGAACAATTATTTCCTGCTGTGGCCCTAGTTGTGTCAATAGGATAATTCATTTGGGAGATTTGCAAATTATTAAAAAAGGTTTACAGTGTTTTATCCCCCTAATGACCACAATGTGCTATGTTACATGGTGATTTATGACTCCTTGTGAATTTCCTTAGGATAAACCATGTGTAGTTTAATATTCTATACTCTTAAAATTAACCAAAATTACTATCTCTACGTGATCCATTTGCAACACAGAAAGGGGCAGATTTGAAGGTTAAGTTACAAAAGCATGTAAAAGCAGGATATGTGTTTTATAGTAATTCATATAATAAAACTACAGTTTTAAGGAAAGCAATTCAATTCATAAAAGAGGCATGATAGCATTAACTTTGCTCTTACAATAATAACAGGCATCCAGTCAGCAAATATTTTTGTTGACTATTCCATACGCAGTTTGTCAAGTACAACAGGGAACATAAAGTTATCTAGAATTTTGCTCCTATTCTCAAAATCTTTACAAATTTCTCCTACTTTCTTCTTTTGGCGCCATCATACCAGCGTCAAAAAATAAACAAAACTAATACCAGAAGCTTTTCTCTGCCTTCTTCCCAGACTTCCTCTTGGAGCAGAGCTAATGTCACTGATTTAAAAACCCCATTTTACGCCACACGGCCAACTGTAATCGCAAGTGTAGGGTCAGCTCAGGTCCCCCTGGGAAAACTGAGCTTCTCACAGTATTAGCCTCTTTAAGAAGAGAGCTCAGAACTGTTTTGTTCCTGCCCAAGAAGAGGGGTGTTTCCCCTTCTCTCTCCCTGCCAACCCCGGGCATTTAAACTCCCCATTGTTAAACCAACCGGACTCCTGTTTTTGCTCCAAGGAAAAGGGTGTGGCTCGGTCTCACACTTCTCTGCCCTCCGTGCACTTCCTCAGATTCACCCCTGTTCCTTGGGTGCACTGAAACACACACCCAAAGTGCATGTGAGTTTGGTCAGTGACGTAAGCACCTCCGCGTCTCCAGGGCAAGGTTCACATTGCAGGAGAATCCAGATCCCATCTTACTTTTCCTTGCACTTCCAGAAAAGTATTTTTGCATTTTTTTTATGAACGTTTTTATATTACTTCTCACTTTTTAATTTTTACAATGCTATGTTGGTTTCCTGCCATACAACAATCCAGATCAACCATAATCATACACACATCCCTTCCCTCTTAAGTCTCCCTCACTTCCCCCACCTGCCACCCTTCTAGGTCATCACAGAGCACCACAACGGGCTCCCTGTGTTATACATCAACTTCCCACCAATGATCCACTTTACGCAGAATAGTGCATATATGTTCGGTGCTACTTTCTCCATTCATCCCACTCAGTCCCTCTCCTATTGTGCCCATAAATCCATTCTCCATATCTACATCTCCATTTCTTCCTTGCAAACAGGTTCATCAATGCCATTTTTCTAGATTCCATATGTATGCATGAATATATTATATATCCTTTTTCTTTCTGACTTACTTCACGCTGTATAACAGGCTCAAGGTTCAACAACCTCTCTAAAACTCTCTAAACTCAAACGCATTCTTTTTTATGACTCAGTAATATCCCATTGTATATATGTAGCACATCTTTTTCATTCTTTCATCTGTCAGTGGACATCTCGATGGCCTCCATGTCTTGGCTACTGTCAAAAGTACTGCAATGAACATTGCGGTGCATGTATATTTTAGAACTGTAATTTTAAGACTTAAATGACGGGCCATGAGCTTTCTAATTATTTTACAAACTTTCACCTGTTGGACTGATGGACTTGCTTTCCAGAGCTCTAGAATCAGATAAGAGTCCCATGAGTAACAACTCTACAGAGGACATGTTGGAATACACAAAAGAAACAATGAGAAATACTACATAGAAATCACCAATAACCAGAAAGGAGCTGGTCACTGGAGGTATCAAAATAGAAAACGAAGAACAAGGTGGCAGCAGTGTTGTGAAGGGAAATCCAAAAATCAGATCAGTTCGTACTACAAGGAATTTCTCTTTTTTTTCTGTTTTCTATTAATACACAATGCCGCAAGCAAGCAGTAATGAGTTTTTGGTTTGTTTTTAAATAAACAGGTGATGAACCTGCTTTTAGTGAGACAGGGACAGGTATAAGGAGACCATGCACTCTGATAACATCAGTCTCTATTGTTGTTTTTCTACTTTACACTTTCCTTTTCTCCTTTCTTCATCTGGGTTTCAAACCAGCCATGATGTGTGTGTTCTGGGCTTACCTTGGCTCCTTGTGATCTGAATCCTTGGCCAGGAATTAGCTCTTCCAGCTTCTAGACTGGCTCACGTTCCCTGGTGATGCTTTGAATGTCCAGGCCTGCATCCTGTGCTTTCTTCCTCCTCTTCCCTTTTTCTGAGTTGACAACACAGCCGTCTGTGATTCTTTCTTCTTCCTCCACACCAACCCTAGCCTCAAACCACCTTGTCCATGCAGGCCAAGACCTCACATCCTGGAGTCAAATGACTTTGGCAGCTTCTACTGTGGAGAAGGCCTTGACTCTGCTCACTCCAATTGTGCCAAAGGGTGAAACTAGGATGTCAGTGAGGGAACTGACTCAATCTGAGAAAAACAAGGAAAGCAGAAACTTATCCCCCTCGGGTTTCCACAACCACAGTCCTAATCTCAAGGCCATTTTTCCAGCTTTCAGCCATGGAACCATGGTAGACGGAAGCAGATGAGGTTGCTTTGATCTTTTTAAATTACAAACAAATTCTCCACTCCAAGCGTTCGCATCCACCAGTCAAAAGGTTCCACTCAGGCACCCAAAGCTCTGCCATCTGAACTCAGAACGCAGGACCACTCATGTCGAGGACAGACATCGGTACTGTATGACAATCCCCAGACGATGGTCAGACAGGGCACTGTGAGCTGGCGGCCCCTCGTCAGCCCGTGTCTGCGGGGTCACACATAAACGTAATTAAGGGGCCAGGCTGCTGTGCCTCTGGTCTCAAGGTTAATTAACCACAGGAAAATGGCACCTTCAGGGGTCCCGCATCCTAACAGCCCTCACGGAGAGAAGCAGGATTTTAAACTGACCGCACCGATACCGCCAGACAGCAGACTTGAAACCGGCAGAGGTGAAAACAGACTGACAGAGATTGCCGCACGGCTGACCAGAGGCCTAGGGGACACACTCCCCCGGCCTTTGGTAGAATAACTCCGGAACCAGGAAACTCGCAGCCAAGGTGGCTCATTGCTGAGTGTGACTGAGGACGCTGCCTCCATCCGGAAGACGCTCGGTGCTCGGGGCTCCGGGCTCCGCGCTACGAGACGAGCGCGCATGTGCGCACGCCCACGCCCACGCACGCCCACGCACGCCTGCACTGCCCGCGGCGGTCCGCCGGGGTCTCCAGCTTCCGGTTCAGTCCCGCGTGGCGGAGGGTGTAGGACCCCTGCGTCACACCCAAGGCCGAGACTCCCAGGCCCCTGACCTTCCTGCAGGTTTTCTTTTCTTCCCGTGTATTGCCCCTTCCTGACTCTGCATGTTTTCTTATGTGCAAGCTCTGTCCAGGCCGGTCCGCTCCATCATCGGGCTGATCCGTGTCACTTGGGGAAGTTACAGTTGAGAGAAAGAGAGACCTGCTGGCCCTCAGCCTCAGAGGTCCTTGGGTTTCTCATCAGATGTTTTTGCCTGCGTGCAGAGCTGGGCCTCTGCTACCGCATCAGGATGTGCATTGAGGGCTAATCGGGAGGGTGGTTTTTTGTTTTGTTTTGTGTGTGTGTGTTGTTTGTTTTTTCCTACAGGGAATGGCACCCAGTCGACCAGTACGGAACCCCCGCTCAGGTGCCGTGAGCCCTGAATGCAGTGCGCTCAGCTCTCTCTGCAACCAAATCCCCTCTGCTCTCGATTTGTAAACAACTCAGCTCTGCCTGCATAATATGTGAGCTGCGATGCCAGTGCTTCGCTGTGCCCTTCCTTGCTCCCAGCCAAGTACACCTGCTGCCCAGGGCTCCGGCTGCCGCGGCCGCCGCGCCTGTCATCATGCTCTGCCGACGCGGCCCTGCTGCTCGCGGGGCTGGCGGCTCATCCTCGGCATGGGGAGGAATGTTTATTAGTTTTAATTGGTGGACACGGCTGGGCAGTGACATTTGGGTAGCATTGCGTGTCATTCACCCTGCACCAGGTGCCGGCTGTGATGGCAGATGTAGGTGGATCCACTTAGAATTCAACCTACAGAGGAATGTCTTTCCAGAATAAGGCAGCTGCTGTCTCTCCCCTAGGTAGGGGAACACACACTCTTACCTTTCTTTTTACTGCCTCTGATGCCTTCCTAAGAGGAACAGTTTTATTAACAGTTAGGCTAGAATACAATAGTTTCATACAAAAATAGATAAATAAACCCATCCTCTCTCCCAAATCCCTAAATCTGTAGCCTATGAATATGAGTGAGCACCTTCCCTTTTGTGTGACCCAGCATCTCTCGGAATTGATTGGTAACATTCCATATGTTGCCAAAATTTATATATTTCCTGGGTAGTATCCTGAACATCAACTTAGCAAATCTTTTTATACACAAATAAAATGTTTCCCTATCTGATTCTACTCTGTTCAACTCTGTAACTGATCTATCCCTAGTAAGAAGCCGGGAAGCTGCCTGCTTTTTGGTCTAACAGATGGGAGTTTTTATGTGTTTCACTCCTCTTCTAAAGGGGGTCAAGCAACGAGACCCATGATAGAGTCAGGTGGAAGTATCAGCAGTCCTTTCAGAAACAGTGGATCTGCGAGGTGCAAGCTGTCTCCTTTGGATGGTCGATCCCTGGGCAGTGTTACAAAGTCTCCCTCTCTCTCTCACAAACACACAGCGCCAAACCTCAGCAAACCGTCATTTTCTCAGGATTGCTTCTTTTACTTCATCCCCTCAGCCAAGTCTTGCCTTCCCTAGACCAACAGGAACCAGGAACTTGGCTTGATATTGTTGCTTTATGCTTTAATAAGGGTGATGAGTGTCATGTATAGCTTCTTCTTGTTTATACATTTTTATCAGTCTCAGCTGCTGCAGGAGTGGAGAGGGGACTCGGTGGCTTCAGAGCACAGATCTAGCAATTGTAAAGCACTTCTGCCACCTAGCGGGTCAGCCAAGGCGGCACTCATCGGAAAATGTAGATCTGTCTATAGGGCCAGTGAAAACCAACTTGTTAAACTTTGACTTCGGTTTAAAAGGAGACTATTACGGCATATAACCCATGTCCTCAAATGCAGTAATTAAAAGTGACCTAAAAGTAATGTTTAATGATGCCAGATCTTTAAGCAGTAAACAGCTAAACAAAATACCCTATGCTGGTAACTAATTACAGTGTTCCCAGTTGTTGATTTATAAAACAAAGTGACCCAAGCAAATGAAATCACTATATTGAATTTCTTCTCCAGAGTCTCAGGGTTTTTTTATTTTTATTTTTTTCCATCTGTTGTTTAACTGTATACTGTTCCAAACTGCAGGGATGAATTGGAGTGTTATTATAAGTGGCAAGATTATTAGCCTGGAAAAGCATACAGCTCACGTTGCAGCACAGGATAGGAACAGTCACAGAAGGTGCCCCTCGTCCTAAAACATTGGAAAAGAGGGAGCAGTCAGGATGTATGTAACATGCACCGTAATAGAGTCATTATTGGATCCTATCTTCCTATAGCTGTAAACAACACAATGTTTAAAGACTGCAAAATAAAACAATTATTAAATCGTTTCCAAATTGCTGCGGAGTGGGTTTCTGCCACTGTTTCAAGACAAGTGAAATGTGCTGTGTAATTGAATCATTCTATACATACTGTGGGGTTGATCCCTTTTTAAAAGACAACAGGTTTCCAGAAAGAATGAGTATTTTGAAAGGATCTTAGGAAAACTATCCAAACAGCAGATGGTATGGCTCCTTATGGATGCTCAGGATTCAACAGAGAGATTTCTATAATGCTAAAGATGTAGAGATTGCAGAATCAAGGGTCGTTGTTCTCCCCTCTAAAAACATAAAATAGGAAAACAAATCCTATGCATAATTTATGGATGCCCCAGGATAGTCTTAAGTTATGCAATCCACATATCCACAAAAAGTTGCTTAATATATTCCTTAGTAACTTCATCCACTGGCCGCACTCCGCCCCCGCCCCGAAATACACACACACTTTATTTCTGAGACAAGTCAGTTAGAGAAGGATGTCTGTATCTACCGAGAGTGTAACATTCATTTCTAAAGCAAATACACTGGCAGGCAGGGAAGCACAAAGGCATTTAATAACTAAATGCTTCTTTTATCAACTCAGTGGTCTTCCCTCCTTAGAAAGCTGCACAATGGGATTAAAAGCACTCTCAATAAAGTTCATTACCTCCGTGGTCCTTTCCATCTTCCTGTGAAATTAACTGTATCTCCTATATGTACATCTACTTAAGGTAGTAATTTAATGGCAGTAACATCTATATCTAAGAGGGTTATTTTTCCCTTGGGTCTGCTTCACACTCAGAGAGGTCTTCATAGTGTTTAGAACAAAAACCAAAAATGCTGTTTTCCTTCTGTTTTAGAGAAATGAGTGAGAAAAGGACAAAGGAGAATAATCAAAGCAATTTTAACGTGATCATCTTAGAAGATAGTAAAGCCACAAATATGAGTGCTCAATGAGGAAGGAAGATGAACACTTGATGTGCACTAAATAATTTCTTAAATTTTAATTTTTCGTCTTATACTCTCATCTCTTCCTCTCTGCATCACACCCCCCCCCAATACATGTGCAATCTTGCTCTGTTTTTTCATTTAGGAGAATCATGTTTCTTTCCCCTATTTTCATATACATTCAAGGTAGGTATTCTTAAGTCTAATCCCCCCTTTTTTTAGGCAGAGTTCTGATTTTGTTCCCTTTTCTACTCTTCTCGCCCTTGACTTAGACTGAGCTTCTACCCAGCATGAAACCCCAGCTTGCTGAAATGAGTCATCATCATCTCTTCTCTGGTGAGCATGTGAATTAGGTCTTCTCAGTATCGGAGGAGATAGGCTGAGAAAGGGCTTCCCAGGTAATGCTGGTGGTAAAGAACACGCGAGACAATTCAGGAGACATAAGAGACCAGGGTTTGACCGCGGGTCAGGGAGATCTGCTGGAGAAGGTCATGGCAACTCATTCCAGTATTCTTGCCTGGAGAATCCCATGGACAGAGGAGCCTGGCAGGGTCACAGGATCACAAGGAGTCAGACATGACTGAAGCGACTTAGCACGCAAGCTGTGCTGAGGAAGGGGAAGAGGAGGAGAATTCTGAATTCCTACAACAACCCCAGGGATAGTCTTTCTTTGCACATCTGGACATGGCTCTTTTTAACTGTGTCTCGTGAAACTGTCACATACATCCTACATCTCTGAATGTAACCTTTAGGAGTTCGGTAGAGGATGAATGGAATTTAAGTCTGTGATGACTTTGCACCCAGGGGTCCACTAATCCCAGAGGCCCTGACGTTTAAGTAAAAGTTTGTGTACTTTGGCCAAATGGACCCTCATTTATGCCTTTGTTTAATGTCCTGCAGCTAAAAAGACTCCAGATGGCTCCAGAATATATTTCCTTTCAATACTTTCAATTCTAAAACCTTGACCTTGTCTGCATTATACTCAAAATTACCCTGATGATTCTAATTATCTTTTCTACATAGTTTCCTATCGAATCCTATAGATTTCACTTTGTAAATATCTCTTGAGTCAGTCTTTTCTTATCTATTCCACATTCACTCTTTTAGTTCACTCCCTCATAATTTTTCTCTTGGAGTCTTGTTAGAGCCTCATAACTCCTCTATCTCAAATAAATTCTTTGCTCTGCTTATAGGAAGATCCTGTAACTTTCAAATACAATAGGTCATTTTCTATGCTTCAATGCATATCAAAATGTTCCTCTGTATTCAGGTTCAAGACAAAACCCTTTCGTGTAATTAATAAACATTTCTTTACTTTTTTCTTTTTTTCTTTCTTGTCTTTTTTTTTTTTTTTTTTTTTGCTTTTTCCTGCTTGCCTTACGCTAGATTTTTTTTTAAATTTTTATTGAAATACAACTGATTTACAATGCTGTGTTAGTTTCAGGTTACAGCAAAGTCAATCAGTTATACATATATCAATTCTTTTTTATATTATTTTTCTATGTAAGTTATTAAAGAATATTGAGTAGAGTTCCCTGTGCAATATAGTAGGTCCTTATTAGTTGTCTCCAAAATAAAAACAGACTCACAGATCTCTCTGAGAAGCCAGCCCTCTCATCCTAACTTCCTATTGTTTGTGTGTCCAGCTTCCTCTTCTTATCTCTCACCATCCTTGCCTGTTATGGTGCTGAACACAATGTTATGTCATTTTTGTTGCTGTTTTTTTGTGAATTTCTCCTCTACTGAATGAGCTATTTCAGAACACAGAACATAGCTTTACCAATACTTCATACCATGAAGAAAAAGCTCTCAATAAATAATTTCTAATAAATGACAATATCTAATGGCTTCCCAAGTTATAAAATAACGATTCTAAAAGGCACAGGGATAGCTAGTAATGCAAATGCAGTTAGAATTGAGAACTCTTTTTTATTTCAATATGCTGTTTCAGATTTAGTTTACTCTAGACCCTAGTGGTTCAAACTTAGAACTGTCATTTAAGACAAATAGCTTCTTCAAAAGACTTTACCAGAGCCTTATAGTTAGAATTGCTTGAGGCAGATCTTTTAACCTTCCTATCATCCTCTTTCTTATTTACAAAACAGAGGCAATAGTATTGCTCATCTCTTTTTGCCAAGGAATGATTAATGTAAGGGTCAGTGAAACCAATATCCATGGAAATGATTAAAGGCAAGGTTAGAACTCAAAAAGCATATCCTCATGCTCTTTTTTAGCTTGCTAATATCCTTCTGTGTATTTACTGAATGCAAGAAATTTACTCAGTACAACGCAGAGTACATTTTTCATGTTGCTTCTGAGAACGTAATATGAGACAAACAAAAGAAGCACAACACATCATCTGTACATACCCTTCTGCACTAAAAATGAAATCTAACATCTTTCTATTTCACTGTTTATGTATCAGACAACAAGCCCTTGACCCTGTAACATGTTATATTTCAATGCATTTAATCAATTCTACATTTATACCCTGAAATGCTGTGCACTTGGGTTCTGCTCAATATGTGACAGAATAAATACAATAGTTCTATGGGGAATAATCATAATAGTTAGAATGAAGTGAAATCTGAGTTGTCTTTCTGAATATTTTAAGCATGATGAGAGCTATGTTGCTATGTAGATAAAAACAGTATCTTCTAGACAGACTCATTTCTCATCTTCCTCAGTTATCTCCTCAAATGTTAGTATGAGGAAGCCTTTCTCAACTATTCTGTTTAAAATGGTACCCCCACTCCTGTGCACTCCATCTCACACACACACACACACACACAGAGTCCTCTCTCTCTCTCTCTCTCTCTCCTTCCTTCCATCCTTTCCTTCCTATTTTCTTTCCTGGGCATTCTTTCCTGCAGCTTTATCACCCCTGAATCACAACCCTAGATGACGCACCGTTTATTTCACTTTGACACACCCTTTACACCATGCCTGTGTCTTCCCACCAGAATGTAAGTCTTATGAAGGCAAAAGCAGGTTTCTTCATGCCCGTAACAGCATTCAGCAAGTAGAAGGTACTCAATAACCAAGCAAGCACTGGAATAATGAATATATTACACTGCAGAAATCATTTCAATTTGAAGACTGTCTCAAAAAAGGACCTATTTTTCCATAAAAACATTTTTATTTTTGTCCATTTTACTGAAGACTAATTGATTTATAAGGTTATATTGGTTTCAGAAGTATATCATAGTGATTCAGTATCTTTATAGATTATGTTCCATTTAAAGTTATTACAAAATAATGACCATTTTTCCTTGTGTTGTACAATGTATCCTCATAGCTTGTTTATTTTATACATACTAGTTTGTATCTCTTAATTCCCCTAACCTATTTTGCCCCTCCACCTTCCGTCTTCCCACCTGTAACTACAGTTCATCCTCTAGATCTCTGAGTCTACTTCTGTTTTGTTACATATGCTTGTTCTATTTTTGAGATTCCACATATAAGTGATGGGCCTCTCAGGTGGCACTAGAGGTAAAGAATCTGCCTGCCAATGCAGAAGATGCAAGACACGTGGGTTCGATCACTGGGTTGGGAAGCTCCCCTGGAGTAGGAAATGGCAATCTGCTCCAGTATTCTTGCCTGGAAAACTCCATGGAGCCTGGTGGGCTACAGCGCATGGAACCACGGAGTCGGACACAACATATAAGGGATAAAATAGCATGTTTTTCTTTCTCTGTCTGATTTATCAACCACAATGAGATATTGTCTCACACCTGTCAGAGTGACTGTCATCAAAAAGAATACAAATAATGAATGTTGGTGAGGCTGTGGAAAAAAGGGAATCCTTGTACACTGTTGGTGGGAATGTAAATTGGTATAGTTTCTATGGAAAACAATTTGGAGATTTCGCAGAAAAGGACCCTGTGACCTGTGACCTGCTTTGTTTTCTTGACACTTTTCTTTTTTAACATTATCACAGTAGAAATATCTTCAGTATCTTCAAAGGTCATTCTCTAAATGGTTTTAGCATCTTCAGTAATTGTTAACTGTCATTAAATGTCACCTCGTTTTGCTAGGTGTTAAGTATTTCTATCATGATATCCTAGTATCATGCCATTATTCAGAAATCTTCTCAAATATGCCCTTTGAAATCTATTAACACAATTTCTGATGCAGCAACTCATGGGTAGAGAAACACAGTTGATAAAAAGGTTAAAATAAAATTAATGATTTCACATGTTATCTCACTGTTTTAAAGAGATTATATATCCTCTAAGATACAAAATATGATGATAGAAGTTAAAAGAATAGAATCACGTACAAATGGATCACCCAACCCCACACGAACACTACGTGTAACCAGCAGCCTATGTACCACTAAGGAAGATGATAGAAGAAAGTCTGTTTCTAAGACAACAGCATCTCCTTTTATGTCTTATGCTGTAATAATAGTTCTGTGACTCTCAGGATCATCTGGAATTTTGCCAGGAATAAAACAGTGTGAATTAACAAAACAGTTAAGTACCTCTTCAAAGGATCAAAATAAACAAGAGAACTAATTTTATTTTATTGATTAAAAACAAGCATTGCAGTAATATCATAACAATTTATATTGAGCTACCATGATGAAGAGGTAGAATTCAAATATTTAAAAATATAGTACATTTTAATTAAAGTCGCTACTGATAAGGGAAATACACCTACTAATTTTGAAGGATTACTTTCCTGACCATATCAGAAAAAAACAGATTAAGATTATCATACATGAATTTCCTTCTCAATATTTTATTATCCTTCTTAATATCTTATGTGCTTACTCATCCTGACCATGCCTAAATTTTCTCTATAAAATGGAAAGAATAACACTGATACACTTGAATGAGATGAAAAAAAATCATAGACTGAAAACAGCTATGAGCGTTCTGTGGAAAAATTATTTCAGGAAAAAAACAATAAATTAACACCATGAATAATTTTGATTCCAAAAATATTTCACATGTGCTTAATTCTACATAAATGATAAGACCTTTATTTTATTAAAAATTATATTTCAGTCTTGGAGAAGGAAATGGCAACCCAATCCAGTATTCTTGCCTGGAGATTTCTATGGACCAAGGAGAATGGTGGGCTACAATCCCTGGGGTCACAAAAAGTCTGACATGACTGAGCTATTGGGCACATACTTCAGTCGTATGAATGTTATTACCAGAACATGTGTTCTTAACCAATATTTCAAGCATTTTTCTTCTCATCAGATATCCATAAAAAGGAAAGAATATTAATAATGCATATTTAGATTGAAGTATTCTTTTTTTAATGAAAGAATTACCTTTGCATATTTTAAAATTAAGTTTCATACAGCATGTTGATGAAATACATTTAAAAAGATCCCTTACTTCTGCCCTCACCAATTTTTCCACACACACACACAAAACAGTCTCAAGATTATTAGACAATTCAGTAAAGTGTTTGTTTGTTTGTTTTTGAAGTTACTTGTAAATTCAATTCAAGAAAAGATACAAATGAGGGAAGAAAAGAGATGTAATAAATTTAAAGAATAACTAATAAGTTCCTGCCATGAATAAGGGAAAAATATACATAGATAAGACTCAATAACACAAGCCAAACTAAGATAAATGCTAAAAGGGAGACACAAAGTCTTAAATGTCTTGAAAACAAATGAAAATTTTTTGCTTTTCTCTTGCTTTTTTAAATTGAAGTATAGTTGATTTATACTGTTGTGTTACTTTCTAGTATACACCCAGATTGATTCAGTTACATCAGATTATTTTCCATTTTTGTTTCCTGTTGCTGTTTTAGTCACTAAGTCATGTCTGGGTTTTGCAGCGCCATGGATTCTAGCCTGCCAAGCTCCTCTGTCCATGGGATTTCCCAGGCAAGAATACTGGAATGGGTTGCGATTTCCTTTTCCAAGGGATCTTCCCAACTCAGGGATCGAAACTGTGTCTCCTGCATTGGCAGGGGGATTCTTTACCACCGAGTCACCTGGGAAGCCGACCGTTCATTACAGGATATTGAATATAGTTCCCTGTGCTATACAGTAGGACCTTGCTGTTTATCTATTTTATATATAGTAGTATGTATCTAATGGGCTTCCCCGTAGCTCAGCTAGTACAGAATCCACTTGCAATGCAGGAGACCTGGGTTCCATCCCTGGGTTGGGAAGATCCCCCTGGAGGAGGGCATGGCAACCCACTCCAGTATTCTTGCCTGGACAGTCCCAGGGACAGAGGAGCCTGGTGGGCTACAGTCTATGGGGTTGCAGAGTCGGACACCACTGGGCAGCTGAGCACAGTGCAGTATTTACCTATGACAAACGTAGACAGAATATTAAAAAGCAGAGACGTCACCTGCCAACACACGTCAGTCTAGTCAAAACTGTGGTTTTTCCAGTAGTCGTGTATGGATTTGAGAGTTGAATCATAAAGAAGGCTGAGTGCCAAAGAATTGATGTTTTCAAATTGTGATGCTGGAGAAGACCCCTGGACAGCAAGAAGATCAAACCAGTCCATCCTAAAGGAATTCCACTCTGAATATTCATTGGAAAGACTGATGCTGAAGTTGAAGCTCCAATACTTTGGCCACATGATGTGAAGAGCTGACTCACTGGAAAGGACTCTGATGCTGGAAAAGATTGAAGGCAAAAGGAGAAGGGGGCGGCAGAGGCTGCGATGGTTATATAGTATCACTGACTCAACAGGCATGAGTTTGAGCAAAGTCCGGGAGACGGTGAAAGACAAGAAAGACGTCACAAAGAGCCTGACATGACTTAGTGACTGAACAACAGTGTGTATCTGCTGATGCTAAACTCAAAATTTATTTCTCCCCTGCCCCCTTTCCCCTTTGGTAACCATAAGTTTGCTATGCAAGCTCACATTTCAGTCTGAATTATAACACAGGCAAAGGAATGTTAATACAAAGCTTAAAGAAAAAAATACTGAATGCTGAATACTTAATTTTTGTTTCACTCTAGTAAGACCAAACAATATGCTAATGAGCCAAACATTCACTTTATTTCTGGAAGGTTTTCCAGAATTTGTTCCTCTGTTCTCATTGGTTTCCTTTCAGGGCCTCACAGTAAGCCTTTTGAAATTGTAGTTTACTCTACAGATGGGTAGGCATTTCATACTGCCTTTTGTTCGTGTTCCTTCAACCACTTTCAACACATGAGATTGCTCATTATTTAGGGAATAAGATTTCATTAAACACTACATCAAATGCCTCACTAAAATCAATACACAGGATACCTGCTTTGTGGCCTTTATTTACTAAAGTTGTGGTTCTATCAAGACCCAGAAAAAAACAGCTCTCTACATAGGATATCTATGAGTTGTATTTATCTGCCTTTTGAGAGTTAGCACATATGTTTTTCTTAAAATTTGTTATTTTACTTTACTAGGAAGAAGATTACACATATTTGAGTAAAATATTCAAACTGGATTGGCTTGCCTACTTTCAAAATCACAAGAGAATGACACATTTTAATCTATAATGTTTTATATTTTTCAGGTTCTGTGACTTCTAGAAAGTCAATCATTCTTTATTTGATAATGTGTTCATTCACTTAAACAAGTTCTATCCATTATGTTGTCAGTTTTCCATGATTAAAATACATTTTATAATTGAATTACTTTGGTTCTGTATGTCCTATTATCTAGTTATTGGAAAACTTTGTGTACCTGAATGTAAAATATTTTAGCTAAATTGAAAAACCTGCCTGCAAAAGACACAAATACATACCATCTTAAATATTGTGAGTAATTTATAAGGATGGCATCAGTGAACTTGCTAAGTCGTGTCTGATTCTTTGTGACCCTATGGACGTCAGCACATCTGGCTTCCCTGTCCTTCACTGTCTCCTAGAGTTTGCTCAAACTCATGGTGATACCATCCAACCATCTCATTCTCTGTTGCTTCCGTCTCCTCCTGTCCTCAGTCTTTCCCAGCATCAGGGTCTTTTCATAGCACTAAATATCTAGACAGACTCACTAAACATATAGTCTTAAAACCAAACTTTTGTGTTGAGCTGTTGGCAACAAGGGATTGTGAAGTAACTGGGGGCTCTGGCTCCTCTAGCCATGCTAAGCCTGGCTACTCTAGCTAAGAAGGTGGATAAGGGAAATTCAACAGTAGTATTGAAATGATAAACAACCACAGATTGCAGCTTGATTAATTTTTGGTCTAAAATTATTGGTGATTTCTACATAACTCTAGTTTGCTTTTGAAGCACAAACTCTGAGCTCATCATATCTGCTTTCCATCTCTTAATGTCAAGAGTGTCACAAGGATGAAATTACAGAAAGGCAAATTACTCATTGATCCATAAATAATTAGACGTGTACAATATTTGAGCAGAGAGGATACCTATGGAACATTTGCTTTAACTGCCTTATTTTGTATATGGGGAGAAGGGTTCCACTGACAACAGGCTACTTTCTCAGAGTAGCACAGCCATGTAGAAGCAAGAGTAGCACGTAATTTCTACTGAACCCCAGTCTGAAATTCTACCCATAATGCCACACTCTCCTCATTCTTCAAGATGAGGATAATTTTGTTATTGAGTTTGCAGGATTCAAAATCTCTATGAAAAAAATTGCTAAAATATCTAGAATTGCTGTAAAGCATTCTAGAATTCCCAGGAGTACTAAGGTATGCAGATGTGAACTATAATGATGACTTGTTCAGAATTCATTGCTATATAACTAAATATTTTGTTCACTATATTCAATTTTATAAAGAGAAAGATCAGAATAAATCAAGAAAAGCAATGATCTCTTCTTATAAAACCTTATTCTATCACATGTTTTCAGCTCCCATCAACAGGATGGTTTTTTTAAAACTCTGCATCTCCAACCCAAATCTCCCTTCTGTACCCCAGATGTCACTATTTAATAGTCAACACTATTTAGTGACCATGAGCACCTCAAACTCAAAATGTCAAAAGTAGAACTCATCATGTTCTCCAATGCTCACTCTTCACAACACAACCAAGTGAATACCAATTATTCCAGGCTCCTTTTCATGATTTTCTGTGATTAGACAGTATAACCAGCATCTCTGCCTCTAGAAGCCCAGAGCTCCACCCATTCAGCAACTCTTCCATCCTGTTTCACGTCCCACATGGAAGCAGTCACAAGAGCTTCTCTGTTGTATAGCCTTTAAATCTCTCTCCCGTCCTCAATATCTCTATCTGGACTCCCGTTCTTTCTATATCTTCTAATCCCCAGATCAATCACACCCTAAACCAGGGGTGCAACCCCTCGGGTTGGGAAGATCCCCTGGAGGAGGAAATGGCAACCCACTCCAGTATTCATCCTAATTTTGTTTAATTGAGCAAAGATGCTCTTCCTTTGGAACCAGCTAAGCTATTGCCTCTTTGGGGAAGACTTTTCTGACTGCCACAGACGTATTAGCTGATGATCATAACCATTACCATACAAAATTAAATACACTTCAATTAGTAGCACACAACATGTGATTTTTCCATTTTGAGGTTTTTTTAAATTTCTTTTAAATTTTCTGGGGTTCTACAGCCTCTGATTCAGTAAAACAAGGGAGTTGCATTGAATGAAACTTTAAAATACCTTCTAAATGTAAATATTTTATATTTCTTATAGCATATGAGGTGCTAATTTTAAAGAAGAGGATTTCATAAGCACTTATTATGTATAAATCATTTAACATTCATTTTCTCATTTCATTTGATATTAGTAGGAATACCTTATGTTACAGTAGCAGAAACTTAGTTTAAACTACTTTTGATAAAATAAAATAATTGTATGACCATACAAAATGAAACAAAACACCAATCTCAGAACAAGCATTAGCCCCTGGGACAACTGAACCCAGGGCTCAAACCGTATCTTCAGTACTTGATGTCTCCTTCATTTTTGTCTCTTTATTCCTCAGAGTTAGTCTGTTTCTCATATAAGCCCTCTTAGAAGCAATGATGCTGAAAAAAAGCTCAAGTTTTTCATTATCATTCATTTAATAATTCCAGAAGAAATAGAGTTTTTCTTTCCCAATAATTATAGCAAAATTTCATGACTGGATCTTACTAGACCTACTTGGGTTGTGTGCATAATTTCCTGTGATCAGAGACATTCAAACGCAGGACTAATTAGTCCTAAGTACCCAACCCTAAATTAAGAGTACTGGGGTCAGGCCCACTCAGACCTCCTAATCTGAGATCAGGGTAGGATTTGTTGCCAAAAGATAATCTCTTATTAGAAGAAAAGGGATTTATGCTAGCCAAGCAAAAATTAGCACATAATCTGCAACAAATTCCAACAATTTGTGAGGCTGGTGTTATGATCCCCATATATTTTCTCAGCAAACTAGCGGTCAGCACACTTTTACAGGAAGGGACAAGAGAGTCAATATATTTTATGTGGGTATTTTTTGAGTCATAGGTGGTCTCTATCACATATTCTACTGTTTTTTACAGCCCCTCAAACAATGTGAAAAGCTTCCGTCGCATGGAGGCTGTGTGGAAACCAGCAGTGGGCTGGATTTGACTCATGGCTCTGGCCCCTGCACTAGACAGTCATTTGAAGGCAGAATCTGTATTTTGGTGGTATGGGTGTTCTCAGAGCATACAGTGAGTGCTCCATTAATGTCTGTTTGTTAGTAAGTGCAGGCTTGACTCAATTACATTGAGGGTTAGAATGAGGGTATGAATTTCAAACTCATTTCATACATTTGTTGTTGCTGTTGCTCCGTTGCTCAGTGATGTCCAACTCTTTGTGACCCCATGGACTGCAGCACGCCAGGTTTCCCTGTCCTTCACCATCTCCCAGAGCTTGCTCAAAACCATGTCCATCGATCTGGTGATGCTATATAACCATCTCATCCTCTGCCACCCTCTTCTCCTTTTGCCTTCAATCTTTCCCAGCATCAGGATCTTTTGCAATGAGTCAACTGTTTGTATCAGGTGGCCAAAGTATTGGACCTTCAGCTTTAGCAGCAGGCCTGCCAATGAATATTCAGAGTTAATTGCTTTTCAGATTGACTTTTAGTCATAGCATGAGAATAACAGAGATGGAAACACCTGCTCAAACACTTGGCAAATTTAATCTGACCTCAGCCTTTTGGGGAGAAGAGAGTTTGAGGGGAGAAGGAAGGAAGAGAGAAAAGAGCTGAGATGTCAAACAATAATCCTTCATGCAGTCATTAAAGATCATATGGAGAATGCAGTGGGTCTTTCTAATGGTGCAGCAGAGGGAAAAATACAAAGAATCTGAGAAAACACATTCTTTTGGGGCACCACCCAAACAGTAACCATCACTGCCTAAAGGACAAGTTCATGAGATAAAACTGTTGAGAGAGAGGTAGAAACATCTCCAGTTATATTTTTAAACACAGAACCTATCTAAATTATGCCTCCAAGCTTCTAAAGCCAAAGCCCTCAGCTTCCCATAGCCACACTTGCTAAGATGTTCAGCCATGGCAACAATCAGAGAAAGTGGAGCTTCTGTGACAGCTGGAACGAAATACCATGGAGAGAAAAATCACAACTTTATATTTGCGTGTGTGTGAATGCTCAGTCGTGTCCGACTCTTTGCGACCTCATGGATGGTAGCCCACCAGGCTCTTCTGTCCACAGAATTTTCCAAGCAAGATTACTAGAGTGGGTTGCCATTTCCTACTCCAGGGGATCTTCCTGACTCAGGGATCGAACCTGAGTCGCCTACATCTCCTGCATTGACATACAGAATCTTTACCACTGTGCCACCTTGGGGAGTTTTAATTTATGCTATATAGTTTTATCTTATTCATCTTTATTTAATAAACACGTGTAAAAATTTAATGTATGTCATTGTACCACTTCAATCATTCCATTTTTTCTACCACTATGATTCTGACAGTCTTTCAACCTCACATAAATGCCAAGTATTTTGATCCCAAAATCTTTTCCACATGTCATCCAACATGAAGTCCTCTTTTCCTCCTCATGTAGTTTAAAATATACAATCAAGGGAGGAATTACATCCAATTTCAGTTTCTTGCTACTCATTATGGCTGAATGGTGGCATTCAAAATGATATGCCCATGTTCTAATTCTAAGAACTTGTGAATGTTATCTTATTTAGAGAAAAAGAGAGAGGTCTTTGCAAATGTAATTATGTCAAAGATCTTGAGATGATTCTGAATTATTATTAATGTGGACCTTAAATCCAATGACAAAGGTCCTTAAAAATGACACACAGAAGACATGCAGAGAAAGTGATATGAAGACAGAGACAGCAATTCTAGTGTTGTGGCCACAAGTCAGAGAGAAGAGAAGGAGGAAATGTGTCCAAGGGGAACAGATATTGGAGTGATGAAGCCACAAGTCAAGAAATGTCAACAGCAACCATAAGCTGAAAAGAGGCAAAAACATATATTTATATATATTCCCCCTTAAAGCCTTTGGAGAGAGTTCATCTGTGCTGACACCTTGATTTCAGACTTCTGACCTCTAGAACTACAAGAGAAAATAAATTTGTATTGTTTTAAGCCACCCAGTCTGTAGTGATTTGTTACAGCAACCACAGAAAATTTTTTAGAGTTGTCTGGGTCATGGCAAACCTCCACCTCCTCTGAACCTTATCCCATGCCCTGAACATGGCTGGAGAAAACTCACAACTATTACCATTTTAAATCCATAACTACAAACGCCCCTGGGTGATCTGTGCTCTTTCTAGCTCTTCTTATGAATGACTTCTTATACTCACTCTTGGCTGGCATTATCACTTTATCTTTCCCTGAAAATAAATAGAAGAAATCAAAGAAGTTTTATAGACTCTTACCAGGCAGGAGGTAGCCATTTATCCTGGGTATGTAGATCAGGTATTCACACTCCCCTCTAAACATCTAAGGACAATTCCAGCCCATGAGCTAATCAACCCTTTCTTGCCTATCAAAGGTCAAAACTCTAAAGATCGCCCCATCTCTTTTATATACATCAAGTTTTCTCTCTGTTGCAGGGGTCCCAACCTCTGGGATCTAATGCCTGATGATATAAAGTGGAGCTGATGTAACAATAATAGAAATAAAGTGTACAATAAATGTAATGTACTTGAATCATCCTGAAGTCACAACACCACCTCCAGTCCATGGAAAATACTGTCTCCCATGAAACTGGTCCCTGGAGCCAAAGCATTTGGGAGCTGCTGCTCTACTGAATTGCATTCAACATGCAAAAATGTTCTTCTTTATGCCATCTACAGTCATAATACTTCCTTATGCTGCAAAGCTCCACTAAGTTGTCTGAACTGATTCCTTCTAATTCCTGTCTTCTTATTCCCGGTTAAACATACTCTATCAAGTTTTGCCCCTACTCCATCAACAGTACTCTTAGCAAGGTGTCTTAACTGAATGCTGCTAAATTTAGTGATCAATTTCTATTTCCCCCTTGACTTGACTTGTCAGTAGCACTCAACCCAGTCCCAATGTCTTCCTCCTTGTTAAAATCTCTTGACTTGGGTTTAAGAACCCCTTACTCCTGTTTTTATGCCTCCCTCGCTGACCATTCTCATTTTCCTTGCTAGTTTCTCCTCTTTTCCCTAGCTCTTAGCTTTGCTATATCTCAAAGATTTTCTTCGTCCTCTTTACTTCCCACACTCAAATTTTTTGTGATCATACTGTCTCATGAATTTAAATATCATCCATTAGTAGGATAATCCTAAATTTATGTCCCCAGTCAAGACTCTTCTCCCAAACTCCAGACTACATTCACCTGTTTCCTTTACTTATCTGTTCATTGGCACTTGAAAGTAGACATCTCAAACTTACATCCAAAACAGATCCTCTGAGTTCTCTCCCACAAAATTATCTTTCCACAGTATATTAATGGACAGACTATTATCTATTAATGGATAATAGGTATTATCCACAGTTTATCCATTAGTTAATGGGTTTCCCTGTATTTCAGATAGTAAAGAATCTACCTGCAATATGGGAGATGTATGTTCAATCCCTGGGCTGGGAAGATGCCTTGGAGAAGTAAATGGCAACCCACTCCAGTGTTCTTGTGTGGGAAATCCCAGGGACAGAGGAGCCTTATGGTCTACAGTACACGGGGTCACAAAGAGTCAGATGACTGAGCAACTTTCTCGTCACTTCATCCATTAATTACTTAAGACAAAAACCTTTGGAATGGTATCAGAGACATCTATATATATTTTTTGCATCCCATGTCCAAATTATCAGAAAATATTGTTGGTTCTATTGTCAAAATACACTGAGAATAAGACAATTAATTTCCACCTACATTGTAAACAGCTGGTCCAGACAACCATTATCTCTTCTCTGATCTACAAGTTGCCAGCTTTGTCTTTTTAAGACTATAACTCAGATCATATCATTTTTCAAAATGTTTCCAATAGTTTCCCCACTATATTCAAAAAGGAAATTAAAATCCTCAGACTAGTGTGTACCATTTATATATTTCACCATATTTTCTGTGGTCTCCTGCATTCACTTCTCTGCAGCTATGGAGGCACCCTTGCTGTTCCTAAAAAACACCTGACAACCTCCTGTTAGAACATTTACACTGGCTATTCCCGCAGACTGGAATACCCACTCCCCAAATATCTGCAGGTGTAACTCCTTCACATCCTTTAAATCTCTGCTCAACTGGCATTCTCCTCTGAGGTCTACACTGACCACCATATTTGAGAACTACCCTGACCCCAACTATTGCACTCCCTATTTGCCTTCCATGATAAGGCAAATATTCTCCATGATCCTTATCATTTTCTGCCATACTATACAATTTCTATAACTCCTTTGTTCTCTGGTTAATTTCTGCTCCCCTCCCCCACTAGAATAATTTCCCCAAGGCAGGGATTTTTGTCTATTTTTTCCCACTGATAGATCTCAGAGTCTTAGGATGGTACCTGGCACTTTGCAAGCACCCATCAGAATTCATCTGAATAAATATTGTACTCCAGTGACCCACTCTGTCACACATAAGTAATAGGTCTTTGAGTAATCCCATTTAATTTCAAATACTCTCATTCAAATGATTTGAATGTCAGTAAATTGAACAGTCAGAGAAAAATATAACCATAAAGACCACTTTTAGATGCCAGCATTTCATCATTTCAAAATCTTATTAGGTACTAATTTTTGATAACAAAGAAGAAGAGGAATTGACATTAATCAGACACTAACATCATGCTAGGATCCTTAAAATTCATTTTTATTGATTGGAGTATAGTTGCTTCACAGCGTTGCATTAGTGTCTGCTGCTCAATGAAGTGAATCAGCTCTTTGCATTCATATATCCCCTCCTTCCTGGTCTCCCTCCCATCCCCTAGCCCCACCCATCTGGGTCATCACAGAGCTCCAAGCTGAGCTTTCTGAGTCTTATAGCAGGTTCCCACTAGTTATTGTTTTAAATGTGGTAGTGTATATAGGTTAACCCCATCTCCCAATTCACCCCAGCCCTTCTCCCCCACTACCATATCCACACATCCATTCTCTACATCTGTGTCTCCCTTCCTGCCCTGCAAATAGGTTCATCTATACCATTTTTCTAAATTACACATATATGTGTTAATATATGATATCTGTTTTTCTCTGAAAAACAGTCATAAGCAAGTCATAAATTACCCGCACATAATGGAATATGTAAGAAAAAATACATGTGCTAAGTCACATCTGACTCTGTGCGGCCCCATGGACTGTAGTCCACCAGGCTCCTCTGTCCATGGGATTCTTCAGGCAAGAATACTAGAGTGGGTCGCCATGCCCTTCTCCAAGGGATCTTCCCAACCCAGGGATCAAACCTGCGTCTTTTACATCTCCTGCCCTGGCAGGCAGGTTCTTTACCACTGGTGCTGCCTGGGAAAGGCAGTGGTGATTTAAATGTGTTTACTATGCATCTGATCTGAACTTTCCTCACAGAAGCATATCCAGCAGGAGAGAATAGATTAAAAAGTGAGGTATTCCAATCTAACAATGCAAACTCTTCAGACAGTTCCTCCTTGGGGTATGAATGCTTATTTATTTATTTGACTGTGCTAGGTCTTAGTTTCAGAATGTAGGGTGGATCATTGTGGTGCCTGGACTCTCTAGTTGTAGCTCATGGGCTCAAGTAGTTGGAGCACGCAGGCTTGGTTTTTCCTCAGTATGGGAGATCTTAGTGCCCTGACCAGGGATCAAACCTGCGTCCCCTGCATTACAAGGCAAATTCTTAACCTCTGGACCACCAGGGAAGTCCCTCTTCCTGATACTCTTTACTAGTTTTCTGATCACCTGCAGGGACCTTCCCTGATAGCTCAGTTGGTAAAGAATCCACCTGCAATGCAGGAGACCTTGGTTTGATTCCTGGGTCGGGAAGATCCTCTGGAGAAGAGATAGGCTACTCACTCCAGTATTCTTGGATTCCAGTATCCCTTGTGGCTCAGCTGGTAAAGAATCCGCCTGCAACACGAGAGACCTGGGTTCGGACCCTGGGTTGGGAAGATCCCCTAACAAAGGGAAAGGCTACCCACTCCAGTATTCTGGTCTGGAGAATTCTAAGGACTGTATAGTCCATGGGGTCACAAAGAGTCGGACATGACTGAGCGACTTTCACTCACTCGCTCACCTGCAGTGACGCCATTTGCCAGTGTGGTTTACTGAACACCCTGAAGGCATTCATTCTGGTTGATAAAGTAGTGACATGTCTCTTGTCTCAACCAGTGTTCGAAGGGAAGCCATTGCTTCTCTTTTGCTGCCAGGAGATGACTAGTCAGCTTTTCCTGGTGCCACGGACACCTGCAGTCTAGCAACAACTCCTGTGTGGCCCCTTGTCCAGGGGCCTTGGGGCAGCCCCAGACTTCATATCCTTTCCATTCAGCTTCACCGACTCCTCAGACTCCCGCCATGTTTACCAGCCAGCACACTAGACTGTCTTCTGCGCCGTCCAGCTAGGTGTCTTTCTCAACCCAGGAGCTGAGGTGGGTTTTCTGGGGCAGAGCATGCGCTCTTGTTCCCACGGCCTTCTCAAGATGAACTGTCTCTTCTATCCCAAGGCACATATGGCAGAAGCTAGGCAGGGACTTCTCTTCTGAAGGTCCCCAAAGGAAGTGAGATCAAAGCATTTCTGGCCTACATTGTGCTCGCTAACCTCACCAGATATCGTAGAAGTCCCTTCACTCCAGCAAGTCAGGAGCCTTCACAGAGGTTAAAGAAGTCCACCTCACTCTCTCTCTACATCAAGTTGAACTGAGACAACAGGTCTGGACTGTTAGCATTTCCTTCTTTAATAAAGGATGAAAATTCTATGATTGTAAGATCAGAGGTGTTGATCAAGGAAATGAAAACATTTAGAAAATACATTTCCCTCTAGGTATTAATAAAACCAACTCACAAGCCTTATGAGGACTAGCAAATGTTACTTTGAATGTTACACTTCAGTGAATAGTATTCTAGAGCAGGAATCTCAGGCTTATTTACTTTGGACCTTCTACTAAGCAAAGCTGAGGGGTTGGCACAGATCCCTGTTCGTGTATTGCAGTCCTAAGCTTGCAACTTGACCAGTATTCCAACACCATGACAGCTGAAGAAACATACCCTTTGCACTAGGATCAGCTTTAGGATGTGTTTCTCACTTTATTGGTGCAGCTCTGCAACCTCTTCTGAGGTTTAGTGAATAGTAACTAATAAATTACTGTGAATATAAATTTCTTCCTGCATTTGCTTCCTCAACCCTGAGTCATTTTCTTCCTGCTCTTAATTTTTTTCTTTTAATCTAAAAGTTTTTATCATTATAGGATCAGAGACTTTTTCCATGGCAACATATCTGTGTTATCTCTCATTTATTAAATCATATTTATTTTAGTGCGGTTATTAAGATTTTAAAGTAAAATTGACTGCTAAAAGCCATTTTTCATTTTAATACATGGTTTTCTTTTTTGAACTTTGAAAGTTTACTTTTGATTGATTTTTAATGACAAAGTCATCTTTCTCCCATGTTAAATTGATTCTTGAGTACTCTTAGGTGATACACCAGAAATAACCTGGATATTTCTTTGAAGTTTTAGTATTAGCATTATTTCTCAAAATCTGTTGCAATTTATGATCTTTGTTCCATAGCAAACAGGCTACATTTATGGACATGTATAATTTAAAACAAATATTCTTTTCTAAACCTTCGCTTTGAAAGATAATTAATCTCATTCAATTAGGAATAAGCATTAAGCTAACAAACCAAACTTTAAATTTAATTATGAGTGTCACAATGTCCTAAACAACCTTGAAGACTACACCACAACGATAGTCATGTTTTTTATTTATTTATTTTTTTGTTTTTTTGATTTTTTTTCCCATTTATTTTTATTAGTTGGAGGCTAATTACTTTACAATATTGTAGTGGTTTTTGCCATACATTGACATGAATCAGCAAAAAATAGATATATTCTCACCTACTGAATCATATTTTAGGGTGTGTGAAAGAAATTAGGCTAGTTATTCTCATTTTATTATTTTGCACATACATGTATATGAATTGTCAGAAGAAAAGAAACTAAAGTGTTGATTTTCAAATGCCATTTCTTTGCTAAGCAAAATATTTGTAAATCCATGGAAATATTGATTTGTATGGATCCACATAGAACTCAACACATATCATGCCTGATACATACTAAATTCTTTTTTAAATTAATTTTTAATTGAGGTATAGTTAATTTGCAATGTCATGTTAGTTTCCGGTGTATAGCACAGTGATTCAGATATATACCCTTTACACTAGGGTATGAAGAAACATACCCTTTACACTAGGATCAGCTTTAGGATATGCCTCTTGCTTTATTGGTGTAGCCCTTCAATCTCTTCTGATGTTTAGTGAGCAGTAACTAATAAATTACTATTGATATAAATTTCTCCCTTTACTTTCTTTCTCAAAATATATCTGAATATATATATATATATATATATATATATATTCTTTTTCAGATTCTTTTCCATTATAGGTTATTACAAAGTGTGAGTAGAGTTCTCTATGCTATAAGTAGGTACTTGTTAGTAGTCTACTTTCTGTACAGTAGTGTGACATAATAACTTTTATAGGGGATTATAGCTCAGTAACACCTACTCTCCCTTGCCCACCTGCCCTTGGAGGAGGGTACACTCCCATCTTGTTAGTGATGGATTTGTTCCTGTGATATGCACTGGCCAATGGAATAGGAGTGAAGGTCAAGGAGGGTCACGTTCCAGTGGCATCTTTAGGGGCCAGTGAAAGTGTCTGTCAGCCTCTTGTCATCTTCACTATGGCAGGACCTCAGTATACTTATATTAGAGCTTCTCCATCAAAGGAAGCTCTTGAAGGAGAGTCATATACAAACCAAAACCTGACCTTGGGGTCCGTCTGGCATGGACCTGATGCAGCCAGCTTGCGAGAGATCAATACATATTATTGTAAACCACTGAGATTTGGAGAGTATTGGGTTCATAGCATCATTGCAGCAATAGCATATAAATGTAGTCATTGACATGTAGATGATGTGTGCTGGTAAAGCAAAAACCTGAAATTTGCATCTCATGGCTTTAGAGCTAAGTGGAAGGCAGCAGAGAAACTTATTTCTGACTAGATCAAAAGGGAAGTATTATCTATGGCCAAATATTTGACAAAATTGATACCTGAAGGGACTCAGGAGGCAGACGATACACCTAATGAATCTGTAGGTTTGGGCAAGAGATGTTAAAACACATGTTAAGAGATGTTAACCACACTAGGTGTGGCTGATAAGTATCATGAGACAGAGATGAGCTTGGGAAAGATTTGGCCTTTTTTACAAGAAGGGATAAAAGGAGAAGGGAGAATCCAAATATGCCTGGACTTTCAAAGTTTTAAGATGTAACTGATTCTCATCTCCAGCCTCTTCAGCCTTCAAATGATTGTCAGATTAAGAGCTGGGGAGAAAGATCAGCCTAAGGCAAGACTGTCACATCTTTTGTTAAGACCTCTGATGGGATTAAGATGCCCTCCAGGATTTTTTTTTTTTTTTCAAGAAAATAGCTCAGTGGAAAGAGGCTAAGGACACAATCCACAGACGTCTAATAATCTCAGAATATCTATAAGTCCATAGACGTACAGGCACATGGTAGTGACAGAAATCAAATCTACTAGAAACATGTTTTTGAGAGAGTCGTAGTGCCAAAAGCACTGTAAGAAGTGAAGTCGCTCAATTGTGTCTGACTCTCTGTGACCGCATGGACTGTAGCCTACCAGGCTCCTCTGTCCATGGAATTTTCCAGGCAAGAGTACTGGAGTGGGTTGCCATTTCCTTTTCCAGGGAATCTTCCCAACCCAGGGATTGAACCCGGGTCTCCCACATTGCAGGCAGACGCTTTACCATCTGAGTCACCAGGGAAGCCCCAAAAAAGCTGACTCTGACTGATGAAGTTAAACAGCCACGGGCCCCCAAATTTCTTGGGACAAGGGGCAGCCTGAGAATGTAGCTCAGCCAGCAAGGAGAGCCCTTTCTTCAATGCCTCCCTCAGATGTGGTGAAATGCTTTGGAACAGGAGAGCACACAGCGGTGGAATCAAAGCCTTGACGAACACTGAAATTGAGAGATGCTCGCAGGACCAGAAGCAGAGCCGATCAAGGAAGATCCCCTATCCCCAGAATAATGGGCCTCACAGTATCTGTCTGCCCAGTGGGTTTTCAGAGTAGCTGAGCGACCATGACTACTGTGTGATTCCCCTTGTTCCTGTCTGAACAGCAGGGATTGCTGTAGTTGTCTTGTTCCTTGCCTACCCTGTGTTTTGGAAATGTAGAGGGAAGGGGACTCTCTTTTAAATCACTTTGAGTTTTTAGATTTCCATGAGTTGCATCCAGCCATGGCATAGAGACTATCACAGGATGAAATAGGGAAGAACACTTTGTATTCTTTTACAAGTTAATCACTAAAAGGATGTTGCCTATAAGCTTAAATTATATATAATGGCCCACCCCTGGGAACCCTGCTTCCCAGTTAATGAGCATTAAGCAAAAATACCTTTGTTTAGCTCCTAGGAAACATCCTGACCAGACCCATCTGTGAATGACTGCAGGGAGAAAGAAATTAATACATCCCCTCAGAAGGCTGATGGAAACCAGGAATTGTTTGACTTTACTCCCTCCCCTTTTAGTATAAAAGGAGCGTGAATTCCGAGGAAAGATGGTTCTCTGGGGCATGAAACCATCGTCTTATCAGTTAGCTGGCTTTCCAAATAAAGTAATTATTCCTTGCCCCGATAAGTCTTCTCTCAAGTATTGGCTTGTTGTGCAGCAAACTGTATGAGTTTAGACATGGTAACAGTACGATTCAATGATATTTTTTGCCTCAGATATTCATATTTACTCAATGTGAATATATTGAGTAAAAGCTAGCCAAGGCAGCAAGTGTACCGTATATATTGGTCAGGAAAGTTTATTGCAGGCAATCTAATCACTGAAAACCTTCATTCAACAAATAACCATCAGTACAATAATAGACCCAGAATCCTCTAATTGCTCTTCCCTTTCATTTTGATGAGTAAAATCCATAATCCACAGAACCATCATGGCGATTCATCTATAAAGCAGAGCTGATCACACAGAACACAGCTCTGATTACCTCCGAGTCAGGCCTTCTGTCACCTATTGGATAAAGTTCATACTCCTTGGTATGTTTCACAGGATTCTCCATGAAATGGTTTTTGCTTTCATTTTTAGTCTCATGTTTTCCTCTTGTCTTCAAACTTTACACTTATAAATATTAGATGGAAAGGAACAAACATCAATTGTTAGCTGATTCTCAACTTAACCAGTTTAACCAGATGTAAAGCGTAAAGTCCATGCACTACAGCGCAAGTAGCCTGACAAACCAAACTGGCCTCTGAACTGTTTCAACAGGAAATTCCGGCAAAGAGTAATGAATTGACAAGGGCAGCTGCATATTACTTTGGTTTTACTTTGTTTCTTGAGTCCCACAACTCAGTCTCTTACTGAATTCCCCTTTTAACTCAACAAAAGTGAATTGTACCCTCAGAAACTTTGGCCTGCAGCAGTATCTGATGCTGAAAGAAATAATAGTAGTAATGTGAGAGGAGGGATCATGACAAGAATACTTTCCTTTCATTTATTTTTCTAACTGCTGACATAGAGAAAGAAGATATTTACAGAAGAAAATGAGTTAAAATGGCAACTCCCAAATCTCCAAATCAGGATGATTGAGAACCAGAAGAATGCTGAGATTGTTATACAGACTCTGTAGCCATTAGAAGAACATCAAGCTTCACATATGTTTTTAAATGCCATCTTGTTTTTTCCTGAATTGTCTTGGTTGTCCAAGTTTTTTACAACCTCAGCACTATGTGTATTTCACGCCACACAGCTCCTGGCTTCCTGTGCCCTTGTGTTTGAGTTTGCATGTTTGTGGCGGTGATGGTGTCCTGCTGTCCTGGGCTTTGCAGCACATTTAATAGCATCTGCAGCCTTTCCCCACCATGTGCATCTACCCTTCCCAGTGTGACAATAAAAAAAATAAAAATAAAAAGTTACAGATTTGCCAATTATTCTCTGGGGGAAGAAAGGCAGAAGTTCCTGAGCAAGAACTACTAGTCTACACTGATCACATTTTTTTGAAAATTTTATGTAAATGCCCCCCCTTCACTTTATTTACCTAGGTATATCTGCACAGTTAGACCCACACACTAGTAGACCATTCAGATGACCACTTGGATAGGTGATAGCATGGCTACCCCTGTTGCAGCATTGGACAGTTGAAAGAACATTTGATTTTTCTCCTGAAGATCTTACGTCCAAGGTGTGGTTTCCAAATATTCAAGTAGTAGAAAGCTCTTGGAAAATCATTAATCATCTTATGTAAAATAGAATATATCTATCCAATCAAATGTACGTGTTTTCTCCAGGATCCAATAAGTTAATAAATGTGAAAGTATATTATAAATGGCATTCTATAGAGACATGCTATTATTTTTTAATAATGCTGTTTCTCTAAAACCAGTTTGAATGTGAATATTGAGATACTCAGCTTGGGCGTTATTATATTTATTCTAATCTCAAGCCTTTAAATTAAGGCACTTGTATAAGACGATCAAGAATGGATATGGTAACAGTTAACTCTTTTTAATGTGAAATGATGTAGCAAATATTCTCTGAACCAGTTAAATTTTAATTGCTTGTACATGGATGATTCTATAGTGCTTTGCTAAGATAAGTGCTTAATAAATACTTGTGGAATTGAATTAACTGAACCAAAAGACATATTTCCTTCTAATAGATCTAGCAGTGTGACAGTTCCTAGTTTCATCATGTGGAAATAAATTATGATGCCTTTAAATAGAAACTTCATATGGAATTGATAAAATAGGTTCAGAATAAACTCTTCCATATCCATTCATTACAGTTTCTTTGTTCCCTTTGTGCTCACTCCAATACCGTAAATATCAATAATGTTTTCTTGTAATTGACCTGATAGTTTTATCAAAGCTGATGGTTTTAACAAAGTATTTTCCCTATGTTTCTCATTCCACCTTTCTGAAATTTCCCCATTTTTTAAACCCTGAATCAATGTTCCTCTCTTCCATAAAGTCTTCTATTCATGTTAAGAATCACATTGAGTTTTTAAAATTCTATTTATTGACACTACAAAATTATAAAATGTATTACTTATGTTACTGTCATCTAAAATTTTTCATGTTTTGCATCATATAAATGTTATTCAGTAAATAGATGTTTGTTAGTTGGGTCTGTCCCAGAAAAGTAGAAGATCTATAAATGCAAGGACCATGTCTTACACTTATTTTGCGTTCCATGAAGAATTCTTCTTTCACCAAATATTTGCTGAATATCTGCTATATGCAAGTTACTGTGCTCAGTGATTTGGGGCATGCAAAGATGTTCAAGCAGCAATCCCTGTCCTCCAGTGTAAATGTATAATTGATAAGTGGCCTGGAGCCTATTTTATAATTGTATGAGTTCACTCAATTTAGAATATTTAAAAATTTTATTTAATTCCTGCTACCACCTCTGTGTTTATGTGTTTTGCTGTTGCTGATACTTTTTAAACTCAACATCTAAATGGAAATTCAAATGAATACATTGAGTATCAAATTCATTGATGTATGATGGCATTCTTGCTTTTACTTTCCCATTATATTTCTTTTCTGTCAAAAGAACTTCAGCATGCACATTTAAATCAGAATACACTATCCCACATGGTTTTAGTTTTCGTCCTCAAGTTGGTCCTTTGAAAATCCATCTATTCAATCTTTAGTCTTCCCTATGCTTTACTTTTAAATTCACAACCTTGCTGCTCTGTTCAGAAGATTTTCCTCTTCCCTTTCCAAGTCTGATTGGTATGCTTTTCTTTGAGGTAACTCTGGAAAACACAGTCAACAGCGGCCTCTAGACAAATAAAACCTGAATAAATATACTCTTACCTTTTCAACAGCTTATCCTTAAGTCTCCGTAACTGTCATTGCAAATGCTATTTATGCTGGAAACTAATGCTTTCAAAGGCCAGAGGTGTGCCTGGATAATATGGCCTATAGTCAATTCTAGACAACTTTTTAGCCATTTATAATGCCAACTAACACTTCTTAAAAATCAGTGTTATGGATACATGTCATTTCATATTTGCCCACAGCCAGAGAATGTATAACAGCAAGAGTGAACCCTAAGGTAAATTATGAAATTGGGATGATTATGATTTATCAGTATAATTTCATCAATTGTAACAAATGTACTGCTCTGGTGGTGGTGTTTACAATGGGGGAGGTTATGGGGTTTATGTGGGGACAAAGGATATAGAGGACTCTCTGTACCTTCCTCTCAATTTTTCTGTGAACCTAAAACTGCTCTAAAAACATAATAAAGTCTTAAAATGTTTTAAAAATTAGTGTTCTGTTCATTTTATTTGGGTTGAATAATCAAACTTCTGTAGATTGTGCTTCAAGTTTTTTGAATTACCATCCTAATCCAGCTCTTTAAATCATAAATTGATCATAGATTAACCTGTGGTAATAACACATCCTCCATACTTCCTATTTATCATCTGTTTGTGTGTATCACTGTTCCAATATAGCTGATATTTATGTTAATAATAATATGAACATTGACTAACATTATTTTCCAGCTACTTTTGCTAAGTACTTTATATGTATAAGCTCATTTATCATCACGTAAAACTATGAGGTATAAACTATTAATATTTCCATTTGTCATATAATGAAAATTAGACTCAGAGAAATTTTATAATTTACTATTGGTCATCCAGCTATTAAATGGCAGAATCTGTGATTTTAATTATTGTGCTTACTTCTATGTAAAATGTTTCATATATAATTTATCACATCATTATTTCTTTCTAATATTGTTCTGGTATGTCTCATTAAAAATTGAGATATAGTGCAGCTTTCATTAATGAAAAATTGAAATACATATATATATATATATATATATATATATATATATATAAAATAGACTTAATCCATATAGACATTTGAATAAGTAGCTAAGTTACTTAGCTAATAAGTAACTTAATAAAATGTGTTGGCTAAAGACTGAACCTACCAAGTGGCTTTCTTTATTAGAGAATTATTTGTAATCTACATTTTTATATAAATAGGAATTTCAAAGTTTATTGAATGCACTTGAAATTTTTCTAACATATGCAAGCAAAGGTAAGAACTTCAAATACTACTTTTCTTTAAAAAAATGCAAACATAGAATCTGTGGTGTATAAAGCATATATAAGACATTATATATAAATTGCAACTTAAACTGTGCAGAACCATCCCAAAAACATGACCCCAAAAACCATGCATGAAGACATCTAATGAACAGAGCTGGCAAGATATCAGCATATAATTTTCTTAAAAAGCAAACTATCCATAATGAGAGATGGGGTGCATTAATTTCTAGTATCTAGAATAATTTTCAACACACAGTAAGAACCAAATGAATGATAACTCGTTTGTTCTCGGATGTGAGTTACTATCAATGGCAGGACTGAAGATCATTCTCCCAGATTCCTTCCTTTTCCCTTCTCTATTTCAGGGTACATAAAAATGACATGTGAGTCAGCGCAGCTCTCCAGAACTACACTTCATCACACATGACGTCTTCAATATAGGGTCCTATAGTGCAGTCCAGAAACAGGCGATAGACTTATTTAATCAGCACGTTGCCATGGCTGGGTAGTGTGACGTAGGCAGTGCTCTAGAGAAAGAAATTCAGAGAACTGCCTTGATTCTTCCAATTATCAAGACCACTATTGATCACTCTCCTAGAGCTACCAGATACATATTATCTTCAAAGCCTGGCTGCTTGGCACCATTTTAGATTCCACAAGATACCATAGTGTTAGTCTCTCAGTTGTATCAGATTCTTTGCGATCCCATGGACTGCAGCCTGCCAGGCTCCTCTGTCCGTGGGATTCTCCAGGCAAGAATACTGGAGTGGGTAGCCACGCCCTTCTCCAAGGGATCTTCCTGACCCAGGGATTGAACCAAGGTCTCCTGCATTACAGGCAGTTTCTTCACCATCTGAGGTACCAAGGAAGCCCGTGAGATACCATAATACCCTGCCAACAATGCTTTCTTTTGTTTAAGCCTACCAGAGTTGGTTTGTTTTATATCCAGCAACAACAACAAACTACCACTAAAAACCTTTACTCTTAAAACCTCAGTTGAAAAGGCATGAACTTACACAGTCAGCCCAGAAAATCTCTCACCATTATCAAAGGGGCTTCCCTTTCACTACAGTCACATAAATACTTGGTATAATGATTTTTAATGTCATTGACAATTTAGTAGATGAAAATGACATCTCATTGTTATTTTCATTTTATGTCTTTGAATGCTAGGGAGATTAAATGCATTTTCGCATATTCTTTGGCCATTTACATTTCTTCTTTGTAAAATGTCAGTTAAAGTTCTCTGCTCTTATTTCTATTGGGGTGTTCACCTTTTTCATATTGACCTGTAGAAGTTATTAAAAATATTAACTCTGTGTGTGCTAAGTATAATAGGATTCTTCCAACTTTATAATATTCTGGTCTTTTTTTTTTTTTTTTCCAACCAATGGAACCCTCCTCATTGGTAAAGCAATAAATTCTTCCAATTTTCTTTCTGATTTTTCCTTGATTTTTCACTTCATATTGGGTGCCTTTCCTTACTCTGATTTTTTTTAATTTGATTTGAATACTTCATTCTTTATTTCCTCTGGAATGCATATTGGTGAAAGTAGAATTATTACTCTTCTGATTTTCTATATGATTTTTTTCAGAGGGCCTTCAATAATATTTTTAACAACCTTTTTTTTTCTTCTCTGATTCAAAATATCCCTCATAGTTGGCACATGATATTTGCTTTTATTCCTCCTGATCACACCATTTTACATCAAGTGCGTTTTTGTGGACAAATGTCAGTCATGTGCCCAAAGGGTGGGAGTAGGTCTGGCCCAACCAATGGATCCAATGAATTAGATGTTCTTTTTCTGAGATTCAGACTCTTGAGGAGGCAGAAAACAAACTGAAAATGACTGGAGTTCATTTATCTCAGCTATGACTCTACGAGAGATTTAACTTAGTGCCACTGTTCACGGGGATGGAGTAGTCAGCTTACTTTCCCCAGTAAACTAGCTCTTCACACACAGTTTCCCTCTGGGATCCCCAAATTCTTAAAATAATTTTTTTGTTTTCTGCACTTACCCAGAACCAGTTTACATTTGTGAAGCCAAATATCTAAAGATTAATATTTGCATATTAATAGAAAAAGTCCTAAAGAAAGTATAAAATATATTTTTATAAGAAAGCAAAATATTGGTGTATTTACTGTTGTCTTAATGCAGGAAGAGTTAGAAAGCCACTCCGTGTATTATCATACTAAGCCCGTGGCTGCCCACATGGACTTCAGGTTGCAGGCTGCTGTGGCCAGGGTTGGCAAGAGAACTTTTAGGAGAAATTCTTACATGGTATAAGAATCTGTAGCAAGAGAGCAGACCCTCTTCCCAAGCCTGGGTCTCTGCAGCCAGCCCAAGGGCTCCCTGGGAAGGCAGTTCAGCAGTCATTCGTGAAAGGGTCTTAGAGCATATTACAGACTCACTGAGGCTTGTGTTCCTGGGACAGTATGGAATGACTCCAAAGAAAGTCTTGTCACATCAGAGCAGTTGAAGATAAATGGATATAAAAAGAAATCTCCCTAAATATCTCCAGGTCATTTCTAGGAACTGATCTGATGATAGTGAGTTCCCCAGTCCACTTTCGGATCACTCTGTTTAGACCCTCATTCTCTTTTTTAACCATATTTAACTGTACAGTTCAGTGGCATTAAGTACATTCACACTGTTGTGTAACTCTCACCATCATCCATCTCCTGAATTTTTCACTTTCCTAAACTAAAACTCTGTCCCCATTACACACTAGCTCCCATTCCTCCTCCCCACTCTCCTCCACACCCTAGACCCTGGGATCTACCAATGTAGATTTCGATTCTATGAATTTGACTATTCTAGGTATCTTATATGGGCTTCCCAGCAGGTGCTAGTGGTAAAGAACATGCCTGCTAATTCACAGGCATGCCTGCATATGCATGCCTGCATAAGAGACTGTTTCTTTCGATCTCTGTGTTGAGAAGACACCCTGGAGGAGGGCATGGCAACCTACTCCAGTACTCTTGCCTGGAGAATCTCACGGACAGAGGAGCCTGGCAGGGTACAGTCCATGGGGTCACAGAGTCAGACACAACTGAAGTGACTTAGCACACACACGTGCACACATCATGTCTAAGTTAGACCCACATTCTAACTGGGATCAGCAAATGTGTATAGACTAGGATTCTACTCTGGATTTCAAACTACCCACTAAATTATACTTAGGCTATGGCTTGAAAATAGTTAACTCTTGAAATTCTCAATCTCCCCTATCTCAGTTGACATAATGTATTTCTATTTGCTTTGGACAAATGACATGAAAATTCCTTTGAAACTTCTCATTTTCTCCAGAAGTCTATGTGGACCTGCTTCCTAAATATGTCCACATTCTAACCATGCCTCACTGCCCTTACACTTGCTCAAACCATCACCAGCTGTCTCCTGGATTAAAGCAATCGCCCTTTCTGCTACTCACCTCGCCTTCCTGGAATGTTATCTGAAAGTAGCTGCTTGGTTGATATTATTAAAAATAGGCTAGATTAAGTTTTGTTTTGTTTATCTTTCAAATCCTCCAATCATCTCCCTTCTCACTCAGCTTAAAAGGCAAAATTTTTTATTTTTACATAGAAGGCCCAGTGTGATCCGACTCCCCATGACCTGCTTTATTTTCTCCTTAATGTATCTCATCACCTACCACACTATTATTTACTTGTCTAATTATTTTGCAGCCCCTACTCACATGGAATGTAAGCTACATCCATGAGGATGGATATTTTTTTTTTCCTCATCATTACATCTACAACATCTAGAATTGTGTCTGACACAGGATAGACACGCGAAAAGACACGTGTTGAATGACAAACAGTTGAATGTTTCCTTTCCCAGTCAAAAAAGAAAATTTTAGACTCTCTGTCATAGCCTTCTATTGAAAGCTTCTAGAGAAAAATCATTGCCAGTTAATTTCTTGAATAAACAGATTGAAAATATAAAATGTTTACAATATATTACTGGCATTCACCATGAGAGGTTTAGAAAATAAACCCAAAAGTAAAACCTTACACAAAAACCTAAGGTACCCATTTCAAAAGTGTTTTAACAAGAAAGCACATAATTTAGAAAAATCTATAGAATAGAACATTAAAATAGCTAGAGAGATACAGTAGCTTCCATTTCTACAAAATTTTTTCTATCCAGAAATTGTTTGTAAAGGCTGCATCAGTCTCTATGACACCATTACAGTGAGACAAAAGTGGACACAGATCGACCCAATTATCCAGGAAGTTTACAAGAAGGAACAATCCTTTGAGGCTAAAGAAAGCAAAATAGGATGAAAATCAAGTCCTATTATTTTATAGAACAGGTAATGAAAATATAGAATACATTAAGAATACAAAGCAGATGATCTAAGAAATAGAACAAATTAAATAAGAGGGATTTGAAAAAAACATGTAAATAAAATATGAGTAAAATTAATCCTTAAAAAGAATGGGGTTTAGGATCTAGCCTATAGCTTTAGAGGTTTGTGTCATGAAGTATAACTACCAACTAATACCTTTTAACCTTCCCTATGTCCGTGTCAGAGATAAGAAACTAAGATGCACCTTTGATCTGACAAACTGTAATATTTTTATGTTCTTAAGTTTAAATATCTCAGCTCCATCTGGTTCAGCTGCACTTAATCTAGACCCTGCTTCAGTTTTTTAAATAATAAAAGTATTTTACTAGGGAAATAAAAATAGCAAATGCTGATCACTGGTTCTGGGTTGTGAAAGAAGACATTGCTTATAACTATAGATATATATTTTGAATCCTGATGAGTTAGAGTTTATGATTGCTTACAAAACTAAATTAATCTTCTCATGTGGCACAGTAAGGCAAATGAATGTATGGAATGACATACCTTATAATCAAACAATGCATATACATAAGATAATCAACATAAAATCAATATGCAAGTAAAAAAACGAAATATAAAGCAATAACCAAAAATCTAAACATGAGTAGTGATACAAATCATTTAACTTTCTTTTTCAAATATGGCTAATGACTACAACCATCTAGGGAGATGTTTTTAGCATACATATTTCCAGGCTAGGCCCCTTGAGTTTAAGGTTATAATTCAGAGATCTGGGGTCGATTTGCAAATATTATAAACTCTTCATATAAACAGTTGGAAAATTAGTAGTTACGATGCTACTGTTTTAACATTTAATGCTTTCTAACACTTAGTCAAAGTTATCATTTACCATTTAAAATAAAATGAGGATAACATAAAAGAAATTATGTATAATCTGGAATGCTTGTCAAATACTTAAAGATTATTAACATTGCTATAATGATTTTACTTGGACAATGTAATGGTACAAGTTTGAAGAAGTCAGAAATATAAGAGATTTACTCGTTTGGGGCATAACATATTACCTTAATGAAAGGACTCTCTTTGGACTTGAACATCTCACTTGACTACATGGGTTAATCCTTCCATTTGCCAAATAAGCAAGTGTCAAACTTCAAACACAAGGATGAGGTTAATGCTTTAAATTCCACTTTTCTTGTCTGATCAATGAGAGTTTAATGAGCTTTCTCAGAATTGCAAATCTTGCCTCACTCTTCTATTTCCATGTAAAAGAAGTTTAGAGATCTAGTTTTGGGACCCATCCTCAAAGAAGCTGTTGTGCCTGATATTAAGTACCTCCAAGATCTCAATATTCAGTCTCAGATAGTCTATATTTCCTAATTTAAATGTCTGATTTTCAACTGGAAGGTGACAGTAATAGCGGTGCCCGCCTGTATAATTGGCATTCTGTAGGTTTTTGTTGCTATGTTTAGTCTCTAAGACTTGCTGACTCTTTTGTGATCTCAGCCCACCAAGCTCCTCTGTCCATGGCATTTCCCAGGCAAGAATACTGGAATGATTGTCATTTTCTCCTCCAGCAGATCTTCCTGACCCAGGAATCGAAACCTGCATCTCCTGAGTCTCCTGCATTGGCGGGTGGATTCTTTATCACTGATCTACCTGGGAATACCATTCTTTAGGTTACAACTGGCAAAACAAAAATGCATCATTGCCTGCGAGGTTTGGGTTAGCGTTTGGATGCCGGAGCTAAATATCTTCTAAATCATATTGCTTGTAATTTTTAATTCATGAAAACAGTTATTATTTTTTACAACAATTTTATGTATTTTTTTGGCTGTGCTGAGTCCTCCTTGCTGCAAGGGCTTTTCTCTAGTTGAGGTTACTGGGGCTACTCTCTAGTTGTGGTGCAAGGGCTTCTCAATGCTGGGGCTTCTCTTGTTGCCGAGCGCGGGCTCTGGGTCCTCAGGCTTCACTGGGCACTGCACACAGGCTCAGTAGCTCTGGCTCTCAGGCTTAGCTGCTCCTCGGCACGTGGAACCTTCCTGGGCCAGGATAGAACCCACGTCTCCTGCGCTGACAGGTGAATTATTTACCCCTAAGCCACCAGGGAAGCCCAATGAAAACAAATTTAGACATGAAAATAAGAGCCTACCTTAGAAATAAATGTCAAATATAAATGAAGGTCACTGAATAGATCAGTACCTGTTCTTGACATATATTCTATCCCCTTACCTCCCTCCTCTCATCTTCCAGATAATAATGCCCACTTGTTTGCTTTTACTATTTGTACACTTAATCTGTAAATAAATAAATACACACACAATTTTATTGCATGCCTCAAATGTTTTATAAAAGTCTCAGAATATATATGCTTTGCAACTTGCTTTTTATGTTTGGCATATGTGAGTTTTATCCAAGTAAACACACGTAGAGTAAGCTCATTTTTATTAACGTTAGTATATCTGCTTCATCAACTATGCTAAAGCCTTTGACTGTGTGGATCAAAACCAACTAGAAAATTCTTAGCGATGGGAATACCAGACCACTTTATCTGCCTCCTAAGAAACCTGTGTGCAGGTCAAGAAGCAACAGTTAAAACTGGACATGGAACAACAAACTGGTTCCAAATTGGGAAAAGAGTATGTCAAGGCTGTATATTGTCACCTGCTTATTTAACTTATATGCAGAGTACATCATGAGAAACATTGGACTGGATGAAACTACAAGCTGGAATCAAGATTGTCAGGAAAAATATCAATAACCTGTTATTTAAATGATACCACCCTTATGGCAGAAAGCAAAGAGGAATTAAAGATCCTCTTGATGAAGGTGAAAGAGGAGAGTGAAATAGCTGGCTTGTAGTAGTGTTAGACTGAAGCCTGACAGGCTCCTCTGTTGATGGGATTCTCCAGGCAAGAATATTACAATGGATTGTAATTCTCTTCCTCTAGAGGATCTTCCTGACCCAGGGTCTCCTGTGTTGCAGGAGAGCTACAGGAAAGATCTTAAAACTCAACATTCAAAAAACTAAGGTCATAGCACCTGGTCCCGTCACTTCATGACAAGTAGATGGGGAAAAAATGGAAAGAGTGACAGATTTTATATTCTTGGGCTCCAAAATCACTGTGGATGGTGACTGCAGCCATGAAATTAAAAGATGCTTACTTCTTGAAAGAAAAGCTATGACAAACCTAGGGAGCATATTAAAAAGCAGAGTCATTATTTTGCTGACAAAGGTCCATATAGTCAAAGCTATGGTTTTTTCAGTTGTCATGTATGGATGTGAGAGTTGGACCATAAAGGCTGAGCACTGAAGAACTGATGCTTTCCAATTGTGGTGTTGGAGAAGACTGTTGAGAGTCTTGTAGACTGCAAGGAGACCAAACTAGACAATCCTAAAAAGGAAATCAGTCCTGAATATTCATTGGAAGGAATGATGCTGAAGTTGAATCTCCAATACTTTGGCCACCTGATGCAAAGAACTGACTTATTGAAAAAGATTCTGATGCTGGGAAAGATAGAAGGCAGCAGGAAAAAGGGACAACAGTGGACGAGAAGGTTGGATGGCATCACCAACTCAGTGGACATGAGTTTGAGCAAGCTCCTCTGGGAGATGGTGAAGGACGGGGAAGCCTGGAGTGCTGCAGTCCATGGGGTCACAAAGAGTCGGTCACGACTGAGCAACGGAACAGCAGTGGATATGTGATGTATATAGAATATTCTAATTTGATTATTGGACATTCGTGTTCCAATTTGGGAGGCTTCCCTGGTGGTGCTAGTGGTAAAGAACTCACCTGCCAGGGCAGGAGACACAAGAGATGTGGGTTCAGTCTCTGGGTGGGGAAGAACCCCTTTAAGAGGAAATGGCAACCCACTTCAGTATTCTTGCCTGGGAAATCCCATGAACAGAGGAGTCTGGCAGACTACAGTTCGTGGGGCCACACAGAATCAGACACGACTGAATGACTAACAAAATCCAATTTTTTACTACCAGAACACAGTTGAAGTGAGCATTCTTATACATATCTACTTTGGTAAATATTCATGAGTTTTTTATTCAGGGTTTCTTGTCTTTTTCTTACTATTTGACAGGAATTCCTTAGATAATATCTATTACAATCTGTAGTTTAATAACAGAAATTGTCTTGTCAATTTCTGCTTGCAGTTTGTAGCTTGTCAAAAACACAAAATATTTATATTTTTCTGTCATCAAATATTTCAATATTCCCTTTGATGTTTTGTGATTTCAGAATATAACTAAAAAAGAAAAAAAAACTTCTACTAGCCCAAGATCATAAAATGATTTTCCTTTAGATTAATGGTTCTGAGATAGTTCTTTTTCATATTTATTGGTTTAATCCATCTGAAATTTATTTTGTATATAATATAAAATTAATTACATTTTTTTTGCATCAGAATAAATACTTGTTTCTTCTAGAAAGAATCCTGTGGCCAACAAAATGGGTTGAATTAATTCCCTCGATTCTGGGTCACGTGCTTTACTCGAGGGACTAAGAAGAAATTGATCCCTACCCAGAGCACATGAACTGAGAATGGAGAGAATCTGGCTGCTCCATCTCCACACTGGAAGCTGGCTGATTAAACTGTTAAAAGAGAGCAGCGAAGGGTTTGTTTTGTTTCTGATGCTTTCTTCTACATTGCTCAAACCAACTCAGATCAGGGAAACAAGAATTCATACAATAGAGGATAGTCCTCTGGAATAAAGAGTGTGCAAATTGCTGGACATTTCAAGAACTTTCTATTGTAAATCTAAGTTTAGAAGTGGCCAAATGGGAAGCAAACAATAGGAGATAATCCCCTGTATGAAATTTCAGTTCGAGAAAACAATGTACCAAATTTCTAAGCAGTTGGCTGCCTACTGCCCACTTATCCCCAGCAAAGCCTCAAAATTGACCACTTCATCCCCTCACAGAACACTTGTCAGTCTCTTTGTTCAGAGAAGGCTTATTATGTAAGCAAATTCACATGCATAGCAAAAGAGGAATATCAGGATTGCTGCACAGAATAATTAATCCAATTTTGTCATCATAAAGTGTCAATAGAAAACTTCTGATCACCAGACACAGGAAGAAAATAGCAAACAGAAAGTAAGTAATCAAATTGAAAGTTATAACAAAAACCAACTGATCAAAACAGAAAAAGGGAAAAAAAAGAAAAATACTTGAGTTCTAAAAATAAATAAATAAATAAATAACTTTATGGAATTAAAAACACAAAAACTAATCTAGTTGCAAATTCTCAAGAAAATGAAGATGCAAAAAAGGGAAACATTGAGAAGTAACAAAAACCTGTTTCAAATTAAAAGAAAGAAGCAGAAGAAAAATAGGAGGCCAAGGATCAACTAAAAGTGAAAGTCACTCACTCTTGTCTGACTCTTTGTGACCCCATGGACTATACATTCCATGGACTTCTCCAGACCAGAAAACTGGAGTGGGGATCCCTTCTCCAGGGGATCCTCCCAATGCAGGGATCAAACCCAGGTCTCTGGTATTGCAGGCGGATTCTTTACCAGCTGAGCCACAAAGGAAGCCCAAGCATACTGAAGTGGGAAGCCTATCCCTTCTTCAGGGGGTCTTCCTGACCAGGAATAGAATTGGGGTCTCCTGCATTGCAGGTGGATTCTTTACCAGCTGAGCTATCAGAGAAGCAAAGCCAGGTCAACCAAATAAACCTAATACTCAATTATTGAATATTCCAGTGAGAGACAACAGAGAAAAGAGAAGGTAGAAAATTATAACTTTAAGAAGTTACTTTTAAAAAAGTAGTAAAATATTTCCCAGCAGTAAAGAGGCAGATCTTCCAACTGAAAGGAACTTAAAAAAAAAAAAAAAAAAGTTAACAAAACAAAACCCCCAAAAGATAGTTCTGTACTCAATCTTGTACATTTTCAGAAAACAAAAGACAAGTGATTCAAATATTTCTACTTTGAAAAAACTAAAGCATGTGCATGTGAACAAAATTGGCACCAATTTTAAAATCTGATGAAGTTTTGAGAAGATCATTTTAAACTGAGGCATCTGGGGTGTGGGGTGAGCATAAAGAACAATAACTGATAGTCTCCCCCAAAGTCTTTCTGGGGAACCCCTCTCTGCTTCCCCCTGAGCTCCAAGTGGGGCTCCATACAAACTATCAACCAAATATAAGGTCACAATAAAGATATTTCAATATATAAGAATATATTTCTCATATTTTTTTAAGGAAGGAGAAAGATCTAGGATATAAGAAAGAATGTGGTTTAAAAAAAAAAAAAAAAAAAATCTACAAAAGCTGCCCACACAGCTGGTCTGGAAAGATACTTATCCAAATCAGAACAGGATCTCAGGGAGTTATGAGTAAAATATTCCCAAGAGAAGGTACAATGCATTCCATTCAATAATTACCCAGTATAAAAATATGTAATTTCTTAACAAAAAATAAAATAAAATGGGAATTTAATTTTACCCAATGTTAACCAAATTTAAATATATGGCATAGAACTTCTCTGGTTGTCCACTGGTTAAAATTCTCTGCTTCCAGTGAAAGGGGTGCAGGTTTGATTCCTGGCCTAGGAACTAAGATTCTCCCATGCCATACAGTATGACCAAGAAGTGAAAGAAAATAAATAAATAAAATTAAAAACATATATATGGCATAATTTTGAAAATTAATGATATGTGAGAAAAGAGAATCCACTTGAACTTCATGTTTGAAATAGTCTCCTTGGAGTTCACAGGAACTAAAGAAGAAAATCTAATCAAGACATGCCAATTTGTTTCACAGGGAGCAGTGTTTCCATAGCCACCAGGTAAATAATAAATAAAAGTTTTCAAGTTTATCATATAAAAAGAAGAGTATCTAAAATGTATTAATTTGACAGTGTACAGGTAAAGTTATGGATGATAGATATTGATCACTGATGAAAAGTGGTCAAAAGGATCAGAGCTCTAATATCCTCAGCTACACTGTGTGAGGAAACAGACTCTCGGAAGAAACAAACAAAACCTTGTTCGCACGAGGACCCAGGAGAAAGGAGCGTTAGCCCCACAAGAGACTGACCCAGACTTGCCTGTGAGTGTCCAGGGGTCTCCGGCGGAGGCGTGGGTCCGCGGTGGCCTGCTGCAGGGTCGGGGGCGCTGAGTGCAGCAGTGTGTATATGGGACTTTCTGAAGGAGGCCGCCTTTATCTTCACTACCTCCACCATGGTTTGGCCTCAGGTCAAACAACAGGGAACCCATCAGAACAAGGCCCAGTTTCCCCCTCAATCAGTCTCTCCCATCCGGAAACTTCCATAAGATTCTTATCCTTCTCCATCAGAGGGCAGGCAGAATGAAAACCATAACCACAGAAAACTAACCAAACTGATCACATGGACCACAGCCTTGTCTAACTCAGTGAAACTATGAGCCATGCCATGTTGGGCCACCCAAGACAGACGGGTCATGGTGGAGAGTTCTGACAAAACGTGGCCCACTGGAGAGGGGAATGGCAAGCCACTTCAGTATTCCTGCCTTGAGAACCCCATGAACAGCATGAAAAGGCAAAAAGATAGGATACTGAAAGATGAACTCCTGAGGTTGGTAGGTATTCAATATGCTACTGGAGATCAGTGGAGAAATAACTCCAGAAAGAATGAAGGGATGGAGCCAAAGCAAACACAACACCCAGTTAAGGATGTGACTGGTGATGGAAGTAAAGTCCAATGAGAGCAACATTGTACAGGAAGCTGGAATGTCAGGTCCATGAATCAGGGCAAATTGGAAATGGTCAAAAAAGGAAATGGCAAGAGTGAACATCAACATTTTAGGAATCAGCAAACTAAAATAAACTGGAATGGGTGAATTTAACTCAGATCACCATTATATCTACTATGGTGGGCAGGAATCACTTAGAAGAAATGGAGTAGCCATCATAGTCAACAAAAGAGTCCAAAATGCAGTAATTGGATACAATCTCAAAAATGACAGAACGATCTCTGTTCCTTTTCAAGGCAAACCACTCAATATCACAGTAATCCAAGTCTATGCCTGATCAGTAATGCTGAAGAAGCTGAAGCTGAATGGTTCTTTGAAGACCTACAAGACCTTTTGGAACTAACACCCAAAAAAGATGTCCTTTTCATTGTAGGGGACTGGAATGCAAAAGTAGGAAGTCAAGAAACACCTGGAGTAACAGGCAAATTTGGCCTTGGAGTACAGAATGAAGCAGGGCAAATGCTAACAGAGTTTTGCCAAGAGATGCACTGGTCATAGTAAACACCTTCTTCCAACAACACAAGAGAAGACTCTACACATGGACATCACCAGATGGTCAATACCAAATTCAGATTGATTATATTCTTTGCAGCCAAAGATGGAGATGTTCTATACAGTCAGGAAAAACAAGACTGGGACCTAACTGTGGCTCAGATCATGAACCCCTTATTGTCAAATTCAGACTTAAATTGAAGAGAGTAGGTAAAACCACTAGACCATTAAGGTATAACCTAAATCAAATCCCTTATGACTATACAATGGAAGTGACAAATAGATTCAAGCCTTAGATCTGATAGAGAGCGTTTCTGAAGAACTATGGATGGAAGTTCGTGACACAGTACAGGAGGTAGTGATTAAGACCATCTCCAAGAAGAAGAAATGCAAAAAGGTGAAATGGTTGCCTGAGGAGGCCTCACAAATAGCTGAGAAAAGAAAAGACATGAAAAGCAAAGGAGAAAAGGAAAATATGCTCATTTGAATGCAGAATTCCAAAGAATGGCAAGAAGAGATAAGAAAGCCTTACTCAGTGGTCAATGCAAAAAAAAAAAAAAATAGAGGAAAACAATAGAGTGGAAAGACGAGAGATCTCTTCAAGAAAATTAGTAATATCTAGGGAACATTTTATGCAAAGATGGGCACAAAAAGGACAGAAACAGTATGGACCTAACAGAAGAAGATATTAAGAAGAGGTGACAAGAATACACAGAAGAACTATGCAAAAAAGATCTTCATGATCTCGATAACCATGATGCTGTGATCATTCACCTAGAGCCACACATCCTGGAATGCGAAGTCAAGTGGGCATTAGGAAGCATCACTACGATCAAAGTTAGTGGAGGCAATGGAATTCCAGTTGATCTATTTCAAATCCTAAGAGATGATGCTGTGAAAGTGTTGTACTCAATATGCCAGCAAATTTGGAAAACTCAGCAGTGGCCACAGGACTGGAAAAGGTCAGTTTTCATTCCAACCCCAAAGAAAGGCAATGCCAAAAATGCTCAAACTACCGCACAATTGCACTCATCTCACACAATAGTAAATTAATGCTCAAAATTCTTCAAGCCAGCCTTCAACAGTACATGAACCATGAACTTCCAGATGTTCAAGCTGGATTTAGAAAAGGCAGAGGAACCAGTGATCAAATTGCCAACATCTGTTGGATCGTCAAAAAAGCAAGAGAATTCCAGAAAAATATTTACTTCTGCTTTACTGACTATGTGGATTTATTTGACTATGTGGATCACCATAAACTGTGGAAAATTCTTAAAGAGATGGGAATACCAGACCATCTGACCTGCCTCCTGAGAAATCTGTATTCAGGTCAGGAAGCAACGGTTAGAACTGGCCATGGAACAACAGACTGGTTCCAAATAGGAAAAGGAGTACGTCAAGGCTGTATATTGTCACCCTGCTTATTTAACTTATATGCAGAATACATCATGAGAAACGCTGGGCTGGAAGAAGCACAAGCTGGAATCAAGATTGCCGGGAGAAATATCAATAACCTCAGATATGGAGATGACACCACCCTTATGGCAGAAAGTGAGAAAGAACTAAACAGCTTCTTGATGAAAGTGAAAGCGGAGAATGAAAAAGTTGACTTAAAACTCAACATTTAGAAAACTAAGATCATGGCATCCAGTACCATCACTTCAAGGCAAATAGATGGGGAAACAGTAGAATCAGTGACAGATTTTATTTTGGGGGGCTCCAAAATCACTGCAGATGGTGACTGCAGCCATGAAATAAGACACTTGCTCCTTAGAAGAAAAGTTATGACCAACTTAGACAGCATATTAAAAAGCAGAGACATTACTTTGCCAATAGAGGTCCGTCCAGTCAAAGCTATGGTTTCTGCAGTAGTCATGTATAGATGTGAGAGTTGGACTATAAAGAAAGATGAGAACCAAAGAATTGATGCTTTTGAACTATGGTGTTGGAGAAGACCTTTGAGGGTCCCTTGGACTGCAAGGAGATCCAACCACTCCATCCTAAAGGAAATCAGTCCTGAATATTCACTGGAAGGACTGAGGCTAAAGCTGAAACTCCAATACTTTGGCCACCTGATGCAAAGAACTGACTCATTGGAAACGACCCTGATGCTGGGAAAGCTTGAAGGCCAGAGGAGAAGGGGACAACAGAGGATGAGATGGTTGGATGGCATCACCAACTTGATGGACATGAGTTTAAGTAAGCTCCAGGAGTTGGTGATGGACAGGGAAGTCTGGCATGCTCCAGTCCATGGGGTTGCAAACAGTCGGACACAGCTGCATGACTGAACTGACCTGAACATGATAAAAAGTCAAAAGTAAATGACCTACACTCTCTGGGACAAGAAATTCAAGTTTATTATTTTAAGTGGAATTAGGAAACCAGAAGAATAATGTTAATGATCTAAAAATTTATATTTGTAAAGGAGATGGAAAACTGCATGGGGTTACTATTAATAAGATAAATCTTTATATTCCTTAAAAGAGAATAAATATATGATTATGTGTTGATTATTCATAGCTGAGGAAGCAGTTACCAGAGCTACAAAACCTTTTAAAAATTATTGTTTCAGTTATGGAAGGTGGCTTAATAGACTGTTGCTTTGTTTCTTAAGTTCTTTTTAGTGATCTGTATTTTTACAATATACTTGGATTTTTTTTAACATTAATTTTTTTAAAAGCCAAAACACAAAATATCTGATGGAGAACACAGATAAATGGGCTCCTTAGCCTAAGTTGATACACAGTTGCTAACATATGTAAGGCGGCTCTGCCTCATTGATTTAAAAAGAATACAGTTGTTGGGGATGTGAGGTGGATTAATGGGCTTTCCTAAGTTGGCAGCTGGTTTCAGTGAGAAAAAAAGAAACATCACAGAGGTGGGTAATGAGTGTAATGTGTTGGTTAAAAGAAATGCAAACAGCTATCTTATTCTTTTTATAAATTTGTGGATAGTGGATTTAATAAAGTATTAATAAAATATTTTAGCCCCTAGCAGCATAAAAATGAAGGCAATATAACATCCCAAAGAACTTTTTATTTCTTAAGGAATTAGCATCCTTTTAAAATCCAACTAGAATGTTGCTATTGAAATAACCAGGCTATAAAAATATTTTTTCCCTCTAAGACACATCTTTCTATAGGCTAAACTGATCTTAAGAGAATTTTAAAAGCATCATTTTTCTTGTTGTTCAGTCGCTCAGTCGTGTCCAACTATTTGCGACCCCCAGAATGCAGCACACCAGGCCTCCCTGTCCTTCCCTAACTCCCAGAGCTTGCTCAGACTTGTGTTCATTGAGTCAGTGATGCCATCCAACCATCTCATCCTCTGTCACCCCTTCTCTTGCCGTCTATCTTTCCCAGCATTAGAGTCTTTTCCAAAGAGTCGGCTCTTCACATCAAGTGACCAAAGTATTGGAGCTTCAGCTTCAGCATCGGTCCTTCCAGTGAATATTCAGTAAAAGGAGTACATCAAGGCTGTATATTGTCACCCTGCTTATTTAACTTATATGCAGAGTACGTCATGAGAAACGCTAGGCTGGAAGAAGCACAAGCTGGAATCAAGATTGCCGGGAGAAATATCAATAAACTCAGATATGCTGATGACACCACCCTTATGGCAGAAAGTGAAGAACTAAAGAGCCTCTTGATGAAAGTGAAAGAGAGTGAAAAAGTTGGCTTAAAGCCCAACATTCAGAAAACAAAGATCATGGCATCTGGTCCCATCACTTCATGGCAAATAGATGGAGTCCAGTATTCTTGCCTGGAAAATCCCATGGATCTAGGAGCCTGGTGGGTTACATTCCTTATGGCTGCAAAATGTCAGATACTACTGAGTAACTAAACAAGAGATAACACAGTCAAAGACTTCAGTGTAGTCAATGAAGCAGAAGTAGATGCTTTTTCTGGAATTCCCTTGCTTTTACTATGATCCAACGAATGTTTGCAATTTGTTCTTGGTCCCCTGCCTTTTCTAAATCCACCATGTACATCTGGAAGTTCTCAGTTCATGTACTGTGGAAGCCTAGCCTTTAGGATTTTGAATGCTACTTTGCTAGCATGTGAAATGAGTGCAATTGTGTGGTAGTTTGAACATCCTTTGGCATTGCCTTTCTTTGGGATTAGAATGAAAAATGACCTTTTCCAATCATGTGGCCACTGCTGAGTTTTCCAAATTGCTGGTTTATTTAGTGTAGCACTTTAACAGAATCATCTTTTTAGGATTTTAAATAGCTCAGTTGGATTCCAGCACCTCCGCTACTGTTGTTCCTGGTAAAGCTTCCTAAGGCCCTCTTGACTTTCACACTTCAGGATGTCTGACTCTAGGTGAGTGATCACACATCGTGGTTATCCAAGCCATTAAGATGTTTTGTAAAGTTCTTCTCTGTATTATTTTTACTGCTTTTTAAAAATTTTAAGACTTTATTAGTGTTACCTTAATGCCAATACTTAAACACAAATATCCAATATCCTAATTTTCTTCGATATTCTAAAAAGAAAAATTAAAACAACATTGGATTTTAATGAGGCTTTCACGAAAGTCATTCTTACAGGACTTAGTAAAACTAATTTATTTTATGTAATTGTATGTATCATTCTTATATTATCTTTATATACTATTCTCTATCTTTTCCTTGAATAATCTATTATACTTTAATAAGCTCTAAATTATTCCATCTTCCTCTTACAATTACTTTATGAAAGTAGAGAGACAATGTATGATATCACTTATAGATGGAATTTAAAAACTACAACAAACTAGTGAATACAACAAACAAGAAGCAGACTCACAGATACAGAGAACAAACCAGTGGCTCCCCGCGGGGAGGGTGGGAGCGGCAGTCCAGGGCCAGGGGATTGGATGGTATAAAGTCCCACGTGTAAGATAGGCTACAGGGATGTATTGTACCACACAGAGAGTATAGACAACATTTTGTAACTGTAAATGGAAAGTAACCTTTCAAATATTATAAAATGTTTAATTAATAATAAAGAATATAAAAAAATAAACCAATTCATTTTTTTTGGAAAGCAACACTTAAGATTTCCTGAATTACTCATCAAAAATTTTAAACTTTAACTCCATAAACAATATGGTAGAAGTTGTGAGTTTCTTCTTTATATATCCAATGATACCATAAAATATTTTGAATTCCTTTCCAGACATAGCCACAGGATATGGATTTTTCTTTTTTAACAGAGTTTCTGATACTCCTGTGAAGCTCAGGGTATTTAGTCAAAGTTTCTATATTTTCCAGTATATTTTTCAAGTCATATAGAACATTTATATTAATCTAATAGTCAGGCATACTGATTTCAAGAATCAATATAATTGTCCAAGATAATTTAATGCATACAAACTAATTGCTTTTTTAATGTCCCATTTTTAAACTTTCAAAATTAAGAAATCAAATCAATTTGATTAGAACTAAAACCATTTAATGAAGTAGAAAATGAGCAAATAATACACATTTCAAACTTAATTCCATATTTACATTAAAAAAAAATGTTGGACACAGTGGAGTCTTCACCTTATTAGTAGTACCCCATGAAAGCCATATGGTACTCATGATTAAAAACTGAAAACAAAACCATGTACCACAAAGTTCTTAAGTTATTGCTGCATTGCAACTAGTCTTATGAACTCTGTTTAAAGAATTGTATGATAGGAGTGTTAGATAAAGCCTTGCATAAGCAAATACAATTCCCATGACCTGCAATTTCCTCAAGAATAGGATTGAATGGTATCATTTATAGACACTATATTTTGAAAACAAACAAACAAACAAAAAAAGCATTTGTGATAGAAACAGTTTATTTATTCACCAACTCTCCTTTCCCTCCGATGCATACTGTTGTGTTACATTTCTTTCCAGACAGATCCGGTCATGGGACTAAAATCTACTCAGAGGAATGGGGGATAAAGTAAGGTCCTCCCCTTGGACATCTGGTTCCTATAACTCCTCTGCTGTCCTTCCTAGTCATCGCCTAGCCAGATTGAGAGGACAAGGTGGGAGGTGCTCGGGTCCACGAAGAACTGAGTAGACCAGAGCCCCTCCCTCTTTTCTTGCTTTGGATTTCGACATGGGGGAGAAATACAAGTCTTTATATGTGTTAAGCCATTTGAGCTGATACACAACCAATAGGGTAGGTGTACTATGTTTATTCCCATGTTACAGGTGAGGAGCTGAGACCCAGAGAAGTTAAGTAACCTACCCAAGGTCTACAGCTAACATGGGTTAAAGTAAGGAAATAGCCACTGAGCCCAGAAATGTCTCCTGAATCTTAAACAATGATGATCAGTTACATGAAGTGAAAGTCGCTCAGTCGTGTCCGACTCTTTGCAACCCCATGGGTTATAGAATTCTCCAGGCCAGAATACTGGAGTGGGTAGCCTTTCCCTTCACCAGGGGATCTTCCCAATCCAGGGATCGAACCCAGGTCTCCTGCCTTGCAGGTGGATTCTTTACCAGCTGAGCCACAAGGGAAACCCAAGAATACTGGAGTGGGTAGCCTATCCCTTCTCCAGAAGATCTTCCCGACCCAGCAATTGAACTGGGTCTCCCGCATTGCAGGTGGATTCTTTACCAACTGAGCTATCAGGGAAGCCCATGATCAGTTATGGTATGGTATAAATTTGGGAAATCATCTAAATAGATATGATTGTTGAAGACTTGAAGAGGGTTCCATGGCTAATCTTCAGTGTATACAGAAAGCTGGGAAAAGAATCAGGGATAAAACTCTAGAAATATCCACTTTTGCAAACAAAGGAAGGAAGCAGAGTCAGAGATAGAATCAGAAATATAGGCAAGGCAAACAGGAGCTTGCCTTGTCATAGAATTTGGGGTAAAAGAGAGGGAAAAAGGGAAAGTGGTCCATGGATTACATCTTGCAAGGTTAAGTGAGCTGAGTCCTAAAAAACACAGTACTTGATCTTGTCGTGACATGTCTGAGAGCACTCCTGAGATCAACTAGTAGGCAACAATAAAGTAGAGACAGTGAATATAAATCTGTAAGGGAAGATGAGGTGTTACAGACAATGCATTAGAAGATCTGCTTCTTCTGAGAGATTTGAGAAAGACTTTTTTTTTTCTCTCCCCCCTATTCATTAGCCTTTGTTCAGCTACTAAAACAGAACAGTGTGGCCAAATAATTTCTATTCATATTTATGACTTTATCAGAATAATGATCCATAGGGAGAAAGGGTTTGGGGGATGGTGTGTTTAAAGCAAATGTTTATTGACAACTTCAACAGCTATCATGAGACTCAACTGACTCTGAGACACACAAAACTGCCCAAAGAAAGCTAAGTAAAAATCAAAGCTAGTGGAATTTTCTTCTTTATTTTCTAATTTCACAGTTTAAGTGGGCATCGTCATGACTCCTGAGAGGCTCTGAAGGCTAAAATTACCACCAAATGCTTCTTTTCCCATGTCAACCCTTAATTTGGGCCTTTTTATCCCTGTAAGACCTTGGGTTCAGACATAGCCATCAAGTGCTTGGGATGACCAAATGCGAACTTCTGCTATTTGCCATCATTTGTTGTAATTTCAGTGTCAACTTGTTCACTTTTAAAATGTCAGTAACACTTATTCAGACTGAATCAAACCAAAAAAAAAACAAAACTTTGGGTTGTCAGGGCATTCCAAAAGATCACAGAATGAGCTAAATATGTACTGGTATATGTTCCAAAGAACAGCGGAGAAAAAAATATTATCAGTGAGAAGTTAGGAGCCATGAAAATGTGTAATAGTCTGTGCACCTAAACTCTCTACCCCAAACGCAAAGGTGTTTTAGCTTGTGTCAGTGGCAGCCATAAAAGCGAATGGATGTCACAGCCCAATCAGAGAAGGAATCTCAAGAGCTGCTTGATTCAACCTCCAGCTCCTGTGCATCTTCTTAAGGTGGTAGAGTGGACATCTGTCTTACCCAAACCTTCTGTACCTCCCTTCTCAATTTCCTAGCTTTCTACCAATGAGTCTTCTTTCCTCAGGCAGAAGAGTCTTCTGCAAGCCTGTCTTGCAGCTGGGACACAGGTGTTCAGGGTCTGCAGATGGGCTCGTCAGAAACACACGCCTGACATTTCTTACAGGAAGAGGATGATGCGAAGAGGGCAGAATTATAGGAAGGCAGCAAAGAGCAGAAAGACAGTCCGTTCTCAGAGGCAGAAACAATAGAGGTCTACGCAGATCCTCTCAGATTCAGAGGCCCCGGGTCAGCCATCTGTACCCGGGGGCTACATCTGTGGCGTTTCCTTCAGAGGCACCTCCTCTATAGTAAAGGCTTCCCTGGCGGCTCAGTCGGTAAATAGTCTGTCCGATTGCAGATCAATAATATGAATTCAGATCCTGGCTGCCCGGTGAGAGCTTAACTCCTCGTCCTCTTGAACGATGTGGATACTTCTTCTTCTTCTTTTTTTTTTTTTAAAGTAAATTTTTATTGGAATTAAAGTCCTTTTTAAAAGGTACTTATTTATTTATTTTGGCTTCCCTGGGTCTTTGCTGCTGCTCGTTGGCTTTCTCTAGTTGCGGCAAGCAGGGGCTAGCCTCTAGTGCCCGAGCGGGGCTTCTCATTGCCGGGGCTTCTCATTGCCGTGGCTTCACTTTCTGCGGAGCACAGGCTCCAGGGTGCGTGAGCTCAGTAACCGTGGCTCACGGGCTCAGGTGCCTCATCATATGTGGAATTTCCCTGGACCAAGAATCGAACCTGTGTACCCTGCATTGCCAGGCAAATTCTTCATCATTGAACCACCAGGGAAGACCTGGATTTCTTAATATCCTTTATAAAGTTCCCTTCACTTTAAGTGAGATAGGCTAGGTTTTATTTTTTGCAACTAAGGATGTTTACCTCTAAGTGGAAATTTCAAACAGCTTACTTTTGAAAGCTGTAACTGGATAATGATAACAAAGATGATATTCTGGTCTTGTCCACCATGCCAATTTTGCCTTTGACTATTTTTTCTTCCAAATCACTTCTTGAAATGCACCTGGCTTCTTAGCTCTGCTGGCTTCATTCATTTGTGTATCCATTCAACCGTGATGTAGTGTACATCTATAATGCTTATTGAGTGTCTACAATCCAATGAATAATGATGGCTGAAACGCTGTCATTGAGTTCAGGAAACTTCCAGGGCTAAAAGTAAAGTAGGAAACAAATATGTCTAACACAATGATACCATACAATTAATGTTATGATGCAAATGAGCACAGATCACTGGGGAACACAGTGGAGGGTAATACATTTAACACAGGGATGAGATAAGATGAGATAAGGAAAACAAGCTAAGCAAGTAAAGAATTGACAGGGTAGATGAATGTGGAGGTGGATGATTGACAGAAGTAAGAAAGAGCACGTGCAAAAGTCTTAATTCCCTGGAAAAAGCATAATGTGCCTGAAGAAGTACAAGGCATGCAGGAGGACTAGAAATATAGTAAAATGGGATGTGAAGTGAAGCTAACAGAAAGGGACAATGTCCCATATTGAGAATTTATCAGTAATGGGCAATCACTGGGGAACAAAGGCTTTAAGGCTGGGCATAGACCTCAAGTGAAACAGGAAGAACAGAATGGTAATGTTATGAAGAGTTTTAAAGAGATTTTTTTTTAAATTTTTGTCTGGCTAATATAAGAGTTTGTCACTTTTTCTACAATGTGCAAAACAATTAGGGGCACATTAGTGGTCTCTGTAGGGTACTAATGTAAACCTATTTTTTATCTTAATCAGCCAGGGGTCATACGTGCACATAAGGTGCTAAGCAGAAGAAAGGAGTGGAGTCCCTTTATTTTAGTTAATATTGACCAGGTTTCTCTGCTGAACTAGTATCTCAGTAGCTTGCCGTCCAAGGTAGGGCTCAGTGGCTTAGAAATGAACACAGAGTCATATTATATGGGTCTTTATGTTATAACTACTCGTGAACAAAAGCTGTGCTATTTAGACTTAAAACGCATAGCAAAATTTCTTAACCTATTCCTATCTCTTCTTTTGAAGACTCACCTTCCTAAGAAGTAATCTCCTCTTAGGCCCCCAGTTTCAAGTCAGGCATTATGAGGTTTTTCACTTACTTTATCTTATCCTACAAAGGTATCAAGTCCTTCCTTCACTCTGTTCCAAGGCTGGTTACATCTCTTATTCTTGGAACTTACCACTTTATCCTTTTTTTCTTCCCAATACCCCTTATGAAATAAGTAAAATCTGGAGTCATCCTGAGCAACAGTGATAGGGAACTTGGAACTCTCTCCTTTATTCACCCAGTGTCCATGCGTTGCCTACTGACACCATCTCACCACAGTAGTAGGTGCTGGGGACACAGCAAGGAGCATGAGAAACACAGCCCCTGCCCACAGTGCTTGCAAAGGTACATTTTCACGGTCTAGAGTTCCTTGAAAGTCAAGGAGTCCATAGCACAGCCTACTTACGAGTATTTAGGGGACTGCTATCCTCAATTAGGACTTCCCAAATGCTTTTAGTGGTAAAGAACTCATCTGCCAATGCAGGAGATATGAGATGGGGGTTCGATTCCTGATTCAGGAAGATCCCCCAGAGGAAGGCATGGCAACCCACTCCATTATTCTTGCCTGAAGAATTACATGGACAGAGGAGCCTGGGGGGCTACAGACCATGGGGTCACAGAGTCAGAGACTACTGAGTGACCAACACACACACACACACACACACACACACACCAGTGGATCCTCTCAAACCAGGAATGGAACTGGGGTCCCCTGCATTGCAGGCGGATTCTTTACCAGCTGAGCTACCAGGGAAGCCGCCCCCCGCAACACATACACACATACCAAATTGTTTTGCTTTGGTTGGGGGCGGGGGGCTGCTCTAAATAACTCAGGGTGAGATGTGTCATATTAATAGACTCAGGATTTCTTTTTATATGCAGCAGAAAGGGAAGCATTAAAGTTCCATTCACAGACTAAAGAACCAATGCTTTTATTTTTTTACCATTGGCAAATTCATTGAAAAATTATTTCATTGCATTATTTTAAACTGATCAAAGTAATGTGTCCTCTATTAAACTTTGTGCTTGACTTTTATTAAAGGGACCCTCTTGCAAGGCATTGAATTATAACTTGGAGATCAGTAACAATTATGCTAAACAGAGAATGGTAAACGTGGCCATTTTTTATACTAATGAGCTTGAACCTTCCTACAGATCAATAATGCTCAAAACATGGCTTCCAGAATAGCAGCATTGACAATATCTGGCAACTTGTTAGAAATGGAATATTATCTGGCCTCACCCAAGACTTAAACAGAAATTCTGAAGATGGTGACCAGAAATACATATCTTAACAAGCACTCCAGGTGATCTCCTGAGCACCCAAGTTTAAGAATCAAGCTGCAGAAATCACCCTGATGACTTTCAAATGTTCAACCTTAAAGAAACTTATCTCACTAAAGAATACAAATAATCATATAACTTCAGTAAAATTAAATAAACAAATATGTTATTTTATGGTTTATTAATTAAACTAGAAAGGATTTTTGAATATCATGTCAATGTTGGTGAGGGTTCAGGGAAGTAGAACTTGGTGGGAGTGTAAATTTATTCATATTCTGGATGGCAAGTTAATAAAAATTAAAAGCCTTTAAATTATCTTTAACTTCTCACCCAGAAATTCCAATTCTAGGAATTTAATGTAAGGAAATAAGATGAAGAACTTCAGCTCCGAAATTAAGCAGATCTGGAAACAAATACTTCTTTCACTTACCAGCTTATGACTTTGGCATTAATTTCTTTAAACGCTCTAAGCTTAACTCTTTCTTTGTGTGAAATGGAGTTAATTATGACAACTAACTCATAAACTTTTAGAAAATGATGTAATCCATATATTTAGGGTTTCTGGATAAAATGTAACTGAAACATCCAATTACATTTCAGGTAAGCAATGAGAATTTTTTCATAGAAATATGTCTCAAATATTTTGACACATGCACATATATATACTAAAAAACATTCAGTATTATCTGAAATTCAAATGAGCATCTTATACCTTTATTCACAAAATATGCAACACTATAATGTACTAGGCATTCAGTAAACTTTAGCTACTCACTTATTTTGTATTGTATTTTCGCTTAAAAAATTGATAAACTGAAAAAAAAAATTGATAAACTGGTGACGAACAAGTTTGTCAATTTTAAATTGAAATTATCAGCTCTGTGAAACTGCAAAAAAAGTTTATGCTTATAAAAACTTCATGATATACAGATGAATGTGCTGAAATACAATCTTAGGATGTCTCATATCTAGAAATACCCCTGAGTAATCAAAGACATTCAGTATCTTGAGTCTGAATAAACCCAAATTAACTGGAAAACCTGATTTGTTAAAACATTTGAGCATCCCAGTTCTGCTGCACTATAAGAAAATATTTGCTTATACATATATCAAAAAACTCCTCTGATAATAGAGTGAAAGTAGGGCTGCTGACTTTGTAAGAAAAGGAAAGAAACGCATGTGCTATCAATTTGTTACTAATAAAATGTAAACATCCTGAAACTTTAAATCACACTTGATTCAGCAACCAAAAATAAATTCATCTATTTAAAACTGTAAAGTTCTCTCTTTATGCCAATAAAATTTAATGACTTATAATTATGCCCCAAAATGTATGTGACACAGTTTAAAACATAAAATATGAAGTGGGACAGTAGTTGCAATTTGTCTTTTCTTCCCCCTCTTAAAGACTGTAGCTGGATGCAGAGGCTGAAAGGAAATCAGTGTGACAGAGGTTGTCTTCACCATCAAAGTGACTGGATCATAACTGGCGGTGAATGATCGACTCATTTTGGCTGTCTTCATGATAGATGGAGATACTTCCCTGATCAATTCTGCCTGCCACTGTGAAAGGTACTGACCTACACGCAGCTAGAAATGACTGAGCGGAGGTTGAATTTACTGGCTACATACACATCTGGCTGAAGCTGGAGTTGCCCAGAGACTGAGATCCTTTCTCAGTGGGGTTGCCTGAGAAGAATCCATGAAAGAAACAATAGAATCTTGGTCTTGAAAATGACTAGTGTTTGGCAGACAAAGATGGGAAAAGAGACATCCTAGGCCAGCGGGAGACGCTAAGAGCAAGACTGTTGGGCATCAATGAATAAAGTGAAGCAACATGTTCTTGAGAGGACAAAATGAAAACAAAGGTGAAGTAAATTTGAGGCTACTTGGAGGTACTAAGGGGTATGGGTCTTGATAATCTATAAAAGGAAGATAGTGGGGTTTTGTGAACAGATAGATACTGGGCAATAGATACTGATTAGATTTTCAGGAGGCTAGTCCCGTGGGAACATAGAAAATGTGCTGGTGGAAAAGGGAATGGAGGCAGAGAGATCAGTTAGAACCTCTCAAAGGTTTTGGCATTAAGAGGTGAGAGATGAGGTTTACGGAAGCAGAGATAACAGAAATAAAGCAGCCATGATTTAAAGCAAGCCAAGGGAAGTGGCAGTCACAAAAACGGTTTATACTAGGAGCTGTAAGATGGATAGAGAGGACTCTGGCTTAAAAGGGGAGAGGGCAGAGGTAAATTTGATTAAAAAAGAAATCAATGATGTGTTGGTAGGTGTTTAAGTGGAAATGCCCACTAGAAACTGGAAATGCAGAATTCCATCTTTGAGGAAATCTTGATGATGTAAGGAAAAACCTTAGAGACCATGGCAGGGAGGGAAAACTGAGTTACTGAAAGCATGCTGAAGAGAAGAGGTGGAAGGGGTACAATTTATTCCCATTTAATCCCTAAGATAATTTCTTCCACAAAAATGGATGGATGAAAAAGAAACATTGAAAATATGGGACCAGGAATTAAGACCAGAGACGAGAATCTTAGTGACTTGGATAAAACTAGCTTAGAATTCTATCACAGCAGTCAAAGTGGGAATGATATTCAAGTAGGCAAGAGTAGCCAGTTAATGGAACCAGCCAAGCAACAGGAAAAGAGTCATTTCAGGTAGGCCAAATGGTGAGAGTAAGGACTTTGAGGTAGCAAAGATGGTGGAAACGTTGGTATATTGCCTCACAAAGAACATGGGGTTTGAAGTCTTACCAGGGTTTGAATGCTGGTAGTTCAGTTCAGTTCAGTCACTCAGTCGTGTCCGACTCTTTGTGACCCCATGGACTGCAGCACGTCAGGCCTCCCTGTCCATCACCAACTCTCGGAGCTTACTCAAACTCGTCCATTGAGTCAGTGACGCCATCCAACCATCTCATTCTCTGTCATCCCCTTCTCCTCCCACCTTCAATTTTTCCCAGCATCAAGATCTTTTCCAATGAGTCAGTTCTTCACATCAAGTGGCCAAAGTATGGGAGTTTCAGCTTCAGCATCAGTCCTTCCAATGAATATTCAGGACTGATTTCCTTTAGGATTGACTGGTTGGCTTTCCTTGTAGTCCAAGGGACTCTCAAGAATTTTCTCCAACACCACAGTTTAAAAGCATCAATTCTTTGGCACTCAGCTTTCTGATTTTTTGACTAAGCCAAAGCCTTTGACTGTATGGATCACAACAAACTGTGGAAAATTCTGAAAGAGATGGAAATACCAGACCACCTGACCTGCCTCCTGAGGAATCTGTATGCAGGTCAAGAAGCAACAGTTAGAACTGGACATGGAATAACAGACTGGTTCCAAATAGGAAAAGGAGTACATCAAGGTTGTATATTGTCACCCTGCTTATTTAACGTATACACAGAGTGCATCATGCGAAATGCCGGGATGAAAGAAGCACAAGCTGGAATCAAGACTGCTGGGAGAAATATCAATAATCTCAGATACACAGATGACACCATCTTTATGGTAGAAAGCAAAGAAGAGCTAAAGAGTCTCTTGATGAAAGTGAAAGAGGAGAGTAAAAAGTCGGTTTAAAACTCAACATTCAGAAAACTAAGATCATGGCATCCAGTCCCATCACTTCATGGCAAATAGATGAGGAAACAATGAAAACAGTGACAGACTTTATTTTCTTGGGCTCCAAAATCACTGCAGATGGTGATTGCAGCCATGAAATTAAAAGATGCTTCTTGAAAGAAAAGCTATGACCAATTTTGACAGCATATTAAAAAGCAGAGATATTACTTTGCCAACAAAGGTCCGTCTAGTCAAAGCTATGGTTTCTCCAGTGGTCACGTACGGATGTGAGAGTTGAATGCTGGTATGTTTTCATTAAATGGAAATGATAATGCTGTTGTTACTGTTTAATCACTCAGTCCTCTCTGACTCTTTTGAGACCCCAGGAACTGTAGCCTACCAGACTCCTCTATCCATGGGATTTCCCAGGCAAGAATTCTTTCTCCAGAAGATCTTCCTGACCCAGGGATCAAACCCATGTCTCCTGCCTTGCAGGCAGATTCTTTATTGCTGAGCCCCTGGGGAAGCCCAATAATGCTGTTACCAGTGAGAATTTAAAGCAAGGTAATCTGGGTCAGACATTCAGATAGCCAATCAGTTAGGGTCTGAGAACATTCCCTATATCTGAGATGAAGACAGCTAGATTTCTAGAAGCTTTTGGAAAAAAGAGTACTGCATATGGTGAGAAGGAGCACTTTAATTAGCCATTTGAATTGGGAAGGGGCATGGTGAGCACCCAGCAACTTCCCACCCCATCCTTGCCAAAGCCACTGACATAACTTGACTGTTTTGAAGAGAAGAAAATGCAAAGCTTTTATTTTCGGGGTGGACTGTGCTCCTGTGGTCACCTTATGGAGTATCACTTCTGTGCTTATTCCTTATCTGGGGCTCATTGTCCTAGCTAATCAAATGCTAAATAAATATTTGAAGAATGCTGTTTGGAGGGGATGCAAATTAGCTTTCCTGAAACACCCACAGGTTTCAGCCTGGTTCTGATCTAATTTTTGCCATAATTAAATGTAAAATTGGCCTTCTGCATCCATGGCTTCGTATCTGTGGGTTCAACTAATTTTAGATAGAAAATATTCAAATTAAAAAAAAAAATTCTGGAAAGTTCCAAAAAGGCAAAACTTGAATTTGCAGGCACCAGCAACTATTTACATAGGATTTATGTTGTATTTACATAGTATTTCCACTGAATGAGCTATTGTAAGTAATTTAAAGATAATTTAAAGTAAATGGGAGGATGTTTGCCAGTTATTTGCAAGTACTAGGGCAACCCACCCCAGTATTCTTGCCCGGAGAACCCCATGGACAGAGGAGCCTGGGGGGCCCAGTTCAGAGGTCTCAAAGAGTCTCAAAGAGTCGGACAGGACCGAAGTGACTGAGCACACAGCACACATCATGTTATGCAAAGGACTTGAGCATCCTGAGGCTTTGGTATCTGCATATTCTACACAGATATCAAGTTGACAATTTTAAAAGAAATATTGAGGCTTAGTGAGCACCCAGGGCTTTCCAAGTGGTATAGAAGTAAAGAATCCGCCTGTCAATGCAGGAGACATAAGAAATGTGGGTTTGATCTCTGGGTCGAGAAGATCCCCTGGAGTAGGAAATGGCAACACACTCCAGTATTTTTGCCTGGGAAATGCCATGGAAAGAGGAGCCTGCTGGGCGATAGTCCATGGGTCACAAAGAGTCAGACACAACTTAGTGGTTAAACAACAAGAACAACAAGTGAGTACCCCATCCAATAAGCGGTACCCAACAATTTTGAAATTGTGATCTAACTGATGTGGCTATGTCAGGGATCTTTGTAAAGCATTCCTGAGAGAGAAAGATTAAAACAGAGGTTTAGAAAGGGGTATGGAAGGCTTTCATGCCAGACAAATGAATGAAGACAAAGGAAGACACTAAAATGAGATTTTGAAATACACATTTTAGCCTTGAAACCTCAGTTTTGGTCTCAGCCTATCATTGACAAACAAGGTGAGTGTAAACTCCCCTGAGCCTGTTTCCTACCTAGCCTGTAAATGCAAAATGTCACTTCATAAGTTTATTGTGGTACGCAGGCAATTACATGGCAATACAACATTGTAGAAACCAAAATGAAGGGTGTTAGAAAAGGGAGCACATAGTGAAAACTGAAACAAATGTTTACCAAAAGAAAGCCAAGGACAGTAGCTGCAGAGGGAAGTGGGTCCGGCGACTGACTTCCATGCTGATCTCACTCCCTATCTCTGCCTCTTTCCTTCATTTAGCTGCTTTCATAATGCAGGAAGGATTACTGTTTAGAGCAGAAAAGACATCACTGACACAGTCAATGAAAGGATAATAAACACAAAAGTGTTAGTCGCTCAATCGTGCCCAGCTCTTTGCAGCCCCATGGACTGCAGCCCGCCAGGCTCCTCTGTCCATGGAGTTCTCCAGGCCAAAATACTGGAGTGGGTCACCATTCCTTTCTCCAGGGGATCTTCCTGACCCAGGGATCGAATCCAGGTCTCCTGCATTGCAGACAGTTTCTTTACCATCTGAGCCACCAGGAAAGTCCCAATAAACACAAATCTCACTATAAAGAAAGCTTTCTTATGAGAGGGATCCTTTCTTTCTTCTTTCATATATGGAACACAGCATAAAAGTAACATTTATACAAGTCATTAAATATACAGTTTTCTAAGTGAGATATTCTTCTGTTGTCTTGGACTTATTTTTGTGTTTTCTTGTCAATGGACTCTGCGTTACTATCATTAAACTACCTACCAAACTCATTTCTCAGCTGATGACTATGAAGACGAGCTACGTCCAAGGCTGGCTGCAAACATAATCCCTGAGAAGCACCCCCTGTAGAGCCCTGTGAGGTGATGCCATTGACCTCATGTTCCTACCAACGACCTGTTCACGGAGAAACAGACCTTTCCAAGCTGGGGAACACATGGAGATGGAGTGATACTGTGACCCTCAAAACAGTTTATTCTGTTGCCAAGATAACCAATAAGCACTGTATTTTTGTTCCCTGTTAACGTTTTCATTCTTATTTATGCATGTATATAAATTACATAAACATATATTTTATTGTAGTCAAGAAGATAGTGATGCTTGGATTTTAAAACCACCAGGAACATTCTGCCCCTTCCATCCTTTTTCCTTTTCCCACCTTCATCATCCTCACCTCTGCATGACAAGCAGGTAATTATTGACACCAATGAATGACAGTAAGGCACTTTTTCTTGCTGCCTCTTTTCAACCGATCCCATCCTGACAGCTGTGCACGAACACTCTCTGGGTCAGGGGTGTGATTTCTAAGAAAAGCCACTGTTCTTGTATTAAAAGGAAAATGCTCTAGTTTCATGCATCTATAAACAAGGAATGGGTGACAATCCCTGAAGATTTGGGGTGATTTCCATTTTAATCAAGTGGCATAAACTATTAATGTTTACTATTAAATTTATAATAACAGATTAAATAGTAATATTGCTGTCTGGGGAAATAGATATCATGGTGCCAGTTGCCCTGAAATTGCATTAATAGATAATATAGTGGCTGTATTGGCCTCTGGTCTGCCATATCTTACATTTCTATTTTCATTGGTGTTTTAAAGTGATAAACCTAAACTGTTTCTATTAAGAGAAAAACATTATTATAAATTATTGTTTTTGCTTAATTGATAAAATATGCATTTTATTTCATTTTATACTCTAGTTATTAGACAAAATATAAGTTGCTAAGTCATTTTTATAAGTCAACATGGCACAGTCAGGTTTAGATTAATTGAAATAGTGGCTTCATAAGACCAGAATGTATAAAAATGTATCTTATCTCTTGCCTAACTTCAAACAGAATCACACTTACATTATCTCAGATGGAGGAAATCCTTCTGCCTTTAAAGATTCCTAATATGCTTTCCTCTCTCATTTTCCTCATCCTACAAAGGGGACAAAGTTGATATCATAAAAATGAAAAATTAAGGAAATTATACATTCACTTAGCACATTACCTAGCAAATAATAGCTGTTCAAAATAACTATGATTTTCTCATTCCTAAAGAAACCTCATATATATGTACAAATACAGATGAAAAGAATTTCAGGACTGTGAACTAGAATGCATTTCCCTACAGAATCATTCATTCTAGGCTGCATAATTTTTTTCACCAAGCATTCCTTGAGCTTGCACCACATGATCTGTTGGCACTAAGGAATAAAAAAATCCAATGTGACCTTGACATCAAGGGCCTTGCATTGCTTTACACCACAGCAGCATGCAATTCTGAGCGTGCTTTTGCAGGCTAGTTGCTCTAAAATCTTAAATATGAACTGTTTGGAAAGTTACAATATAAAGATGTAAACAATGATGTAACAGAAAGAATGCCATGTGTAATTTTTTTTTGTCTGTTTGTGTAAATCAGATTTTTATCTTGCTCATAAAGTGAGAAAATAAAATCTTGACTTATCTCAAAATGAACAGAGTATAAAGGATGCACAAATCACATTTCAATACCCATTACTTGTTCCAAACATGCTTAATGGATAAACTCACAAAACTTGAAATCTGTAAACAAAAAGATTCTTACTTTCAGCACAGCAAATTACATAAGCTAAACAATAACAACAAAAGTCATCCTTATTTCATATAACAATAAACATATGAAATCCCAAATTCACCCAGCAGCCTATTAATAAACACCATGGATTGGAGATAAAGCATTCTTCCAGTGTTGAGATGGATAAAACAAAGAAACAAGTGAACAAACAAAAACATAAAACAGAACAATGTAAGCAGTGGAAGATATGATAGGATACACAAATGAATCAATTTGAGCTCCTGAAGAGAAGAATCACTTTGGAAATGCAAGTGAAATAAAAAGAAACCATATCCATTAAAAATACATGCCATTCACTTGAGACTACAAAACAAGGAAATTAAGCACCCTACCTAAAGCCATGATAATGTTTCCACCACGAAGCATATCTTAACTTGTCTAAACAAGAAAAAAAGGTTCTCCTATTCATATAAATACTTGTGCTGTGATGTATAATATGTAACTCAATAGAAAACAGAAGCTTATTATCCATCTTTCTCTTTCAGGGAGGTCTGTGGGTCTTCATTCTTTATTCTGATAACTGTGTCATCAACAACATCATCAATAAGTACTTATTTATTGTAGCTCTATGGGTAAAAATCATGTTGTTACACATGGATTCCTCAATCGAAAGAGTTTAAAATTGTTCATATCCAAAGAATGTGTCCAGAATTCTGGCAAATAATACTGTCATCCATTTACCAAAAGATTTATAACCATTGCCTTCACACCAGGCACTGTGTTTAGTGTGAAAACAAATCAAGTTTACAGTTGACTGGTGAAGAGGGACATTAAACAATGTGAAATCTTAGACTATAATTACGTTATGCCAGAAGACTATCTAACTGGCTTCAGAAAACGTCACAATAGCCTTCTAAATGTACAAGCCTCATAATAGTGATCAAAAGCAGGATTCTGGAAATAAAAATTATCTGTTGGTGAAAGAAGACAAGGCAGAAAAGAAACACATTCTTGGAGGGAAATACCTTGGAGAGAAACCAACAAAGAAGAAGTAGCAAAAGTAATTACTTTCTGAATTTCTTTGGACTTCTGGATCCGAAACACTTCTTAGAAGTTGCACTAATATGTTATTTTTGTGATGCAGTTTTGGATGGAACACACAGCAGAGACATTTTAGCCTCCCTGATAGATGAACATTGCTTTTCCAGAAGTTCCTGTACTTTTCACACAGGGAAGGAAAGCATGAGTAATCTTTGCAGCCAGATCTATTTCTCTCATTTCTTGTTTGACAAAAAGTTTCTTTAGAGAAATGAAAAATAAACTGAGGTTATTAATAACTTTACAGAGTATATCTTGAATGGTGGATAGATAATTATAAAGGGTCTCCAATGCACATTTTGCATCTTTCTTTATCTTTTAGTAAAACAGTGTATTCCTGCGATGCCAATAGACCACTTTTCCAAGGCACTGAGTCAGAGTATGTTCCAAGCAAAGAGAGAAGGAAGCACTGAAGAGGAAAAGTTAACGTTTTACATAATCACCTTCTCCTTCTGCCTCTGTAACTCAGCTTGCCGTGCAAAGTCTAGATCATGTAGGTCACGTAGCCTCAGAAAGTGGGGACTTGCAATACTAGGAACTGGAGTTTATCTCACTCACCCTTGTCCTGCTCTTTGCAATCGCTCAGCCCTGCAAACTGCTTCATCATGCCTGTCCAGGTCAAACATTCCCCTTCCCATCTTGACCACTGTTCCTGCACAAGTGAAACCTCTTAGTTTAAACCAGCCTATTAACAGCTAGTGTTGCCCACTACAGTCTGTCTATAAAAACTCTGTAGTGTCTTTGTCCGGGGCTCAGAGCTTGGAGTGTTAACTCCTCTGGGCCCACTGGCGTAATGAACCTGAGTTCTCCAACTCTCCGAGTGTGGTACTGGGTTTCTCGAGTACTGGTTTCTGTAACAGCTTGACTCCAGAAGAGTTATAGAAGAAGACTACACATAGAGTCTCCTCCATTACCTGCACTTTCTGTGCAAGCTTTCTCTTGTTTTAAAGGGATTTTTTAACTAATTAATAGAAAGAAATAGAAGATATCCAAAACCAAGAAGTCAGATTGAGAGATTTCTTGCAAATTCTTAACATTCACTGGCCATGGATTATCTAAGTGCTCACAAAAAGTATTTGGATTAATGATGTGTATTCAATAAGGCTTCCTTTGCCCAATTCTTTAACTGGAGTTGGGGGAAAGGCTTTTATCTCTTTGTGTGTAGCTGACAATGCCTCAGACTGTGGCCAAAGAAGAAAAAAATTCAGATTTCAAGCAGAAGTCAGCTTTCCATCCAATATTTTTCAGATTCTGACATGAAACAGAAGAGTGTTTTTTAAGCCTTTTTGTCATAGAGACCAACAACCTTAGTAATGGGAAAGGGTGGTGGGACATGAAGAGAGGCCAGGAGAAAGGATGGCTAGAAACAATGAAAATAGTTGAGTTGTGTAATAGTCTTTGTTCCTACATAAGGAAGTCAGCAGAAGCAACTGAGGTGGTTATTCATTAAAATCTGTTTCAGTTGATTTATGAACCCTGATCACTCTCTGTCAAGAGTCATTTCCAGTGATGAAAGTAATACTGGCATCTTCATGACATAGTCTAAGGCAGAAGCAACACATGTGTGAGATAAGATCATCCCAAAGTAGCCTTCCTTGTCTTTTCTCTATGCCGCTTTTCCTCCTAATTCACCAGTCTTTCACTCCCCCGACCTCATCTCCTAGAACTTCTGCCAGTGCTGCCAACATGCTTCAGACTCTGCCTATAAGATACAAGAGCTTCCCTGGTGGCTCAGCGGTAAAGACTCTTCCTGCAAATTCAGGAGATGCAGGAGCAAGCGTTCAATCCCTGGGTCAGGAAGATCCCCTGGAATAGGAAATGGCAACCCACTCCAGTATTCTTGCCTGGAGAATTCTACGGACAGAGGAGCCTGGCGGGTTATACTCCATGGGGTTGCAGAGAGTCGGACATGACTGAACAACTCAGCACACACACACACACATGCACGCACACACACACACACACACACACACACACACACACACGGCACCAATTCTCAAGCCACTGCTGCCTGCCACTATGGTTTCCATTCATATGTTTGTGACCAACATCAGTCACCTCTTCAGTTTCTAGCTCCTCTGGGCCGTGTCTCACCCCAGCACATTTCCTCCGCATCCAGCATGCCTCCCTCAGCTGTGCAACAGCCTTCTTCTCCCCCGCTCTCAGCGGTGACCAACAGAACTGCCAACAGCTGGTTGTGCAGTACTAAGAAAAACAACTCAAATTTTTCTGTATCTGGGTCCACACATTTACCAAATTTGAATTTTAAAACTGCAGAAACTGTATAAAAAATATTTGATGAGAGGCTATCTTGCTTGACTAACTAAAGGTTCTTCCAAATTCTCAAAAATGAATCAACTTTACTCATTTTTCTTTCTGATTTGTTTACCCATAACAATAATAAAAAAAATGAAGGTGGTCACCATGATAAATATCTTTTTTTAAAAAATCCAAAACTTTGCAGTTTCCTGGACCTCAAAAAAAGCATCTTAAGTATTAATTGACTGTCTATTTTGCACAGAACAGGGTGCTTTTCATGGTGAGGGGTAATTAGGTCTAGACACACAAAAATCTTAGAAACGTGAGGAGACAAATGCACATAAAACATCAGGTATGCAAATATCAATAGTACATAATATCCCTTCATCTATAAATTGTAGCTCTACATAGCATTGAATCTCATAATTTATTAGTGGAACTCTTGTAGGATTTACTTAGACTTGTTTTAAGTGCCAACAGTATACACAACACAAGGAACTACATTCCTGGAAAGTAGTTTCAAAATCCTCTCCCCAATCTCTCTTAAGAGATGTAAGTAGTGTATATAGGCCTTGGATATTCAGTAATCCTGATAAATGATTTTAAAAGTCCCATTCTTCCAACAGTTTGCCCTCTGAATAATAATTGGACTTCCTTCTAGCATGCTATCCTCCTGGTATCTGTTTTGTATCAACTCAGATTGGACTTTTCCTTAAGGATTTTATCCCTACCAGGTTTGTTTAGATGACCTATCTGCCTTCCTTATTATTACAATGGAATCAATAGACCAGTTTTGAACTTCTGGTTCTACTTAAAGAAAAAGTATAGTTTTATTCACTTATGAGAAAATTTGTATAGAGAGTATTTTCTAGAAAATGCCAAACTTACTTGAAATACTCTTTCCTCCCCTAGACTTTAGAGGTTATGCAACTGAATGATAAAAATCTCACAATAAGAGTCTCTTCTTGAATCTCACACTTTTAGCTACAAAATCACAATATATTCTCACTCTATAAAGTTTTCTTATAAATGAATAAAGCTATATTTTTTTCTTTAAGTGCTTTAAAATGAGCTTATAGATGCTTTATGAAAATGTATTTTCTATTTCTATTAATCAATCATCCAATTTAACACATCTGGTATTTCAAATTTGTCTCCAAAACGTGAAGGGTGAAAACAATTATAATTTATAATTTCCACTACTGAGGTCTGCAGTTTCTATCTGTGACACGTTTAGAAATCATTGATTAATCATTTCAATGCTTTTATGAAATGGATATTATCTCTATAGTTACAGGGGTTAAAGCTAAAGAAACGTTTTTTAAAAAGTAATCCTGAAAGTAACCTAATTTTGAGGAGGATTTAAATCACCATCAGGGAAAATGTTTTAAAAGCTGAATTTGATGGTTTAAATGATGGTTATTTTTGATTATTCCCTAAATTACCTTAGGACATAATGAAAATCATGCAAGTTTTAGGACCAATACTAAGGGAAAATTTTTTCAGTGCAAAAGGTCAACAACATCTTTTAAAAGAGTTCATAAGGTTGATTGCTGCGGTTTGCAATCCGTATATTTATAAGGCTGCCAGTCTAAACTATCAAGCTTGAGAACTTTAAAAATTCAGTATATTTAGATTTGGCATCAAAAAACTTTATGTGAGAAAAATCCACATTTCATTAAATCTCAAGGAAATATATATGAATAAAATCAGTAGTTAACCATAATTATCTTTCTGTCATCTCTCTAGGACACTAAGTATACAGATTGATCTTGTCACCCGAGTTTTCTATTTATTAAGTCAGTTACCTTTGTTTTCAGGCCTATTCATGGAAGTTTTCATTTTTTTTTAATTTAATAAGTATAAACTGATGATAGATGAGAAAAATGGAAATATTTTGCTTTGTGATAACTATCATGAATGTTTTAGAAAATTCTCCAAAAGATGAGCTATTACAAATTTTCAGGTGAGGCCAAGGAGGTGGAGAAAGGAAACCCTGAGCTCCCCCCACCCACATGCACAGAGCAATCATCAGTGAGAACAGTCTAAAGACTAGGGGATAAGGTATTCCACTAAAGACATGAGGCAGGAACCAGGGCAGAGAGTCCATTCTCAATGTGCATATAAAATCTCACATTCTCCAAGTACCAGCGCAGAGGCAGTAGTTTAAAGGAACCCAGGTCAGATCTACCTGCTGATCTTGGAGAGCCTCCTGGAGAGGCAGGAAGCAGCTGGGACTCCAGCTGGGAATGAAGAATCTGGTGACAGGCGTTTGGCAGAGTTAATTCTATTGCAATGACACTAATGCTCATGAGGATGATTTAAAAATCCTTCCTCAAGTCTGTAAGTGCTAGAGGCTTAACAGTCTCCCAGTGGACAGATGCCAGATCTGTGGCCTGTGTAGCAACTCATATAAGGGCCCAGTCCGACCTCCAGTGGGCCAGCACCTGGGGATGCAACCCATGACCCTCAAAGCCAGCCACGTTGGGCTTCCATTGGCCACAGCTTCCCGACTTCCCCAACAGCAGGCAAGTGCCAGCCAGCAGATAAGCGGCCTGCATAGCCATCTGCCCAGGGACATGTTCTCACTCTTCAGAGGCCCATAGCTACCATATGAGGCAAGGGCTTGCAGTCAGCATGACCGGGGAGTTGGTCATGCACTGATGAACCCCCAGCCATCAGACCTGACTCCACAGAAGGGGTACCCTTAGAGAATATGGCTCTAGTGACCGGAGTAGAGCACGCTGCTGGGTCCTATAAGGCATCATCTACTTAAGGCCGCTTCTGTAAGATCAAAAACTGTAACCAACCTGCCAAATACACAGAAAGAAACACAGATAATTCATAAAATGATCAGAAAAAGAATATGATCCAAACCAAGGGATGGGAAAAGACCTCTGAAAAAGAACTAAACTTAAATGGAGATAAGCAATCTACCCAATAAAGAGTTCAAAAAATGAAAGTGAAAGTATTTGTTGCTCAGTCACGTCTGACTCTCTGTGACCCCACAGACTGTAGCCCACCAGACTTCTCTGTCCGTGGAATTCTTCAGGCAAGAATACTGGAGTGGGTTACCATTCCCTTCTCCAGAGAAACTTCTCAACCCAGGGACTGAAAAATCACCTGCACTGTAGGCAGATATTTTTATCATCTGAGCCACCAGGGAAGAAAGAGTCAGATAATGACCACAAAGATGCTCAGTGAACTCAGAAATTTGGATGAACACAGTGAGAAGTTCCACAAAGAGAAAATAGAAAGAAAAATCAAACATAATTGAAAAATGCAATAACTGAAATAAAAATGCACTAGAATGAATCAAGAGTAGATTAGATGATAAGAAGAATGGATCAGCAATCTAGAAAAGAGTGTAGTGAAAATCACTCAAACTACACAGAAAAAAAGGAAAAGCAATTAAGTAAGAGTAGCTTAAGAGACCTCTGGGACAACGTCAAACATATTAACATTCATGTTACAGAGGTCCCAGAAAGAGAAGCGACGGAGAAATGGACAGAGAACTTATTTGAAGAAATAACAGCTGAAAACTTCCCTAAACTAGGAAAGAAAAGACATTCAAGTTCAGGAAGCGCAGAGAGTTCCAAACAAGGTGAACCCTCCAAAAAAAAAAAAAACATCCAAGGATACATGGCAATTAAAATTGAAAACATTAAAGACAAAAAAAAATAATATTTAAAATAGAAAGTGAAAAGCAACTAGTTATGTATGTATAAAAGAACTATGATCACCTGGCATTTCAGCAGAATCTCTAAACTAGAAGGGAGTGGCGCAATGTTCAAAATGATAAAAGGAAGAAAAAAATCCTAAAACCAAGAATATTCTACCCAGCAGGATTTTAATTCAGATTTGAAGGCCAGATAAAGAGTTTTAAAGACAAGAAAAACTAAAGAACTTTAGCACAATTAAACCAGTCTTACCAGGAATTTTAAAAAGAACTTCTCTAAACAAAAACAAAAACAAAAAAAATCTACAACTAGAAATATGGAAATTATGACAGAAAAAAAAACCTCACTGATAAATGCAAACATACAGAAAAGGTCACTTAACAAAGATAGTAGAAAGAATAAAAGAGAAAAGTAATACAATTATCCATGTCTATAGTTAGAAATTAAAGGGTACACAAAATAAATTTTTAAAAAAAGCAAACCAAGGGCATAAAATAAAACATCAAAAAAATAATAATAAAGCCTGGAGAAGGGAGTAAAAATGTAGAATTATTAGAACACATTTGAACATGAGAACTTCAACTTAAAATAATCATATGAATATAAATATATTCACATACCTCACAGTAACTATAAAACAAAAATTGTAAAAGACACAAAAATAGAAAAGAATCCAAACATAACACTAAACATAGTCATCAGTCATAAGGAAAGGGAGCTAAAGTAAAAGAAAGTAAAACAACAAAATGTAACTAAAACACAAGAAATAAATCAACCAAATGGCAATAAATGTATGTCTATCAACAATTACTTTAAATGTAAATGGACTAAATGCTTCAATCAAAGACAGAAAGAGGCTGGACGGACAATAAAACAAGACCTATCAAATCTAAAGGTATATAATGCAGACCTAAAACACACACAGGTTGAAAGTGAGAGGATGGAAAATCACATTCCATGCAAAGGGAACCAAAGAGAAACCTGGGCAGCAACATTTATTTCAGACAAAATAGACTTTAAAACAAACACTGTAAGAGGAGACAACAATACATAATGATAGAGATCAATCCACAGAGATTTAACAATTGTAATGGCAAAAAGTGAAGAGGAACTAACAAGCCTCTTGATGGGGGTGAAGGAGAGAGTGAAAAAGAGTCAAAAAACCTAAATTATGCCATCTGGTCCCATCACTTCATGGCGAGAAGTTGTGGAAACAATGGAAACACTGACCGACTTTATTTTCTTGGGCTCCTAAGTCACTGCAGATGGTGAATGAAACTAAAAGACGCTTGCTCCTTAAAGGAAAAGCTATGACTAACCTGGACAGCATATTGAAAAGCAGAGCTGTCACTTTACTGACAAAGATCCATCTAGTCAAGGCTATGGTTTTTCCAGTGGTCATGTATGGATGTGAGAGTTGGACTGTGAAGAAAGCTGAGCACTGAAGAATTGATGCTTTTGAACTGTGGTGTTGGAGAAGACTCTTGAGAGTCCCTTGGACTGCAAGGAGATCCAACCAGTCCATCCTAAAGGAGCTCAGTCCTGGGTGTTCATTGGAAGGACTGACACTGAAGCTGAAACTCCAATACTTTGGCCACCTGATGCGAAGAGCTGACTCATTGAAAAAGACCCTGATGCTGGGAAAGACTGAAGGAAAAAGGAAAAGGGATGACAGAGGATGAGACAATGAGATAGCATCACCATCTCAATGGACATGAATCTGAGCAAGGTATGAGAGACAGTGAAGGACAAAGGAGGCTGGCACGCTGCAGTCCGTGTGGTCACAGAGAGTTGGACACAACTTAGCAACCAAACAACAACAAACATAAAATCAAAAGGAAACACTGGTTTTAAAAGACATATTAGGTTAAAGTCTATTATTAGATATACACAGAGAATTCCACTGAAAAGCAACAAAATACACATCTTTTCAAATGCACAGAAAACATTCTCCAAGATAAAACACTTGCTAGACCTTGAAACAACTCTCAATAAATTTAAGAAAAATGAAATCATTTCACAGATTGTTTTCAACTTTGACAGTATGAGACTAGAAATCAAAGACAAGGAAAAAAAAAAAAAACAACTGCAAAAACCACAAACACGTGGAGTTTAAACAATATTCAAGTAAACAAGCAATGGGTCACTGAAGAATCAAAGAAGAAATCAAAAAATATTTGAAGACAAATAAAAATGAAAACGCAATCATCCAAAATCCATGGGATGCCGCAAAAGCAATTTTAAGCAGTAAGCTTATAGTGATACAGGCCTAACTCAGGAAACTAAAAAATCTCAAACAAATAATCTAACCTTACACCTAAAGAAGCCACAAAAAGAAGAACAAACAAAACTCAAAGAAAGGAAGGGAAGAAATAATAAAAATCAAGCAGAAGAAAAATAAAATAGAAACCATAAAAAAAAATAGAAAGGATCAATGAGACAAAGATCTGTTTCTTTGAAAAGGTACATAAAATTGATCATCTGTTATCCAGACTCACCAAGAAAAAAGGGAGAGGGCCTCAAATTAATAAAATCAGAAATTAAAAAGAAGCTACATCTCACAGAAATGCAAACAGGGCCAAATAGTTTTTAATTAAGGTGTGTACATTTTTATTTTAGGATTAATGCTATTCCACACTTAACAGTATGCAGTAGAGTATAAGCATACATTTTATAGATACTGGAAAAACAAAAAATGTTAGGACTCAAATTTTCATAATATTTGCTTTACCGCAGTGGGGTGGTCTGGAGCTGAGCCTGCAATAACTCTGAGGTATGTCTGGATATATGTTTACAGTTGACATTTTAACTTATAGGTCCAATTATCTGTGGATTTTTTCTCTAAATACTACTGTAGCTCTGTGGTTGATTGAGTCTGAAAATGCTAAGCAGGGGAGGGAGGGCTGGCAGGAAATTTTTATGCAGATTTTTGACTGCACAGGCATCCATGCTCCTAAACTCAGTGTGGTTTATACTACCATGAATGCACACATAAGGTCTCTGGGTCAGGGACAGGTTGTCATTAGATATGTCAATAGAAATGTGGGTTCCTCATGTCCCATTCCCCTCTTCAGAGCAACACAGAGAACCTGCTTCATTACCATACTCAAATTTGCATCAATAATGTTATTGGCCAGATCTTTATAGCTATGTGAACTAAATAAATATTTTAGTCACTCACATAATTGATGCCATGAATCTGCTTTGCGTTAATCATAGTTCAGACCAGGTGTTGGTTGATTTTCTTTACTTTCCCAAGAGACTTGGGGAGAGAGGATGACATTTGTAATAGCGACGCTCAAGCTTTAGCATGTATTAGAATCGCCTGAAAATCTTACACCTGTTACTGTGCCCCCATGAGGGTCTATAATTCCCTCCATCAGGGATTAGACCCAAGAACTTGCCTTTTTAAAAAGCCCCCAGGTGAGGTTAATGGCACTGGTCTAGGGAAGGCACTTGTAGAACCATTGAATTACAGTGTTTCTAAAACTTTAATTGACAGAAATCACTTGGGGATCTTGGAACAATGCACCTCTGAGGCCTGGGGCAGAGCTTGCCATGTTGCATTTGTAACAAGCTCCAGGTGATGCTACCATTTCTGATCCACAGATTGAACGCTTTGAGTAGAAAGGACCAGCATAGGCATTACTCAGAAGATGATAGAAAAGTGAAATTGAAACTTAATTGAACAAAAATATTGATTGTCCACTATGTATCACACACTATAAAGGTTGCTAGTGTCCTGAAATGAATTACACCCTGTCTATAAACTCAATAAAGTTTAGACAGGAAATCAGAAAACTAAACACATAAGTATCATGATTCAGTTCAGTTCAGTCGCTCAGTCGTGTCCGACTCTGCGACCCCATGAATCGCAGCACGCCAGGCCTCCCTGTCTATCACAAACTCCTGGAGTCTACTCAAACTCAAGCCCATTGAGTTGGTCATGCCATATAGCCATCTCATTCTCTGTCGTCCCCTTCTCCTCCTGCCCCCAATCCCTCCCAGCATCAGGGTCTTTTCCAATGAGTCAACTCTTCGCATGAGGTGGCCAAAGTACTGGAGTTTCAGCTTCAGCATCAGTCCTTCCAGTGAACACCCAGGACTGATCTCCTTCAGGATGGACTGGTTGAATCTCCTTGCAGCCCAAGGGACTCAAGAATCTTCTCCAACACCACAGTTCAAAAGCATCAATTTTTCGGCGCTCAGCTTTCTTCACAGTCCAACTCTCTCATCTATACATGACCACTGGAAAAATCATAGCCTTGACCAGACGGACCTTTGTTGGCAAAGTAATGTCTCTGCTTTTTAATATGATTAAGGCATAGTAAAAGTTGCCGCAGAAACACAATGCTAGCTCTTAGTTAGAGCTAAGAAGGGGTAATGTTTGGGAACCACACAGACAGGTTTTTCTTGGGGAAAAAAAAGCAAATATGATTTACCTTACCTAAAATACTCAAAAGAATTAAACTTCAGAGGCAATTTGAACATTTTGAACTTGTCTGAGTTGACACAGACACTAGAAGAGGCAAGAAGACAAAAAAGCACTACTTTAAATAGTTAGACCAAGCAAGCATTTTCACTTTAAAAGGTCTTAAATTCAGCCGAACAAATAAACATGTTAAGCTCCACTTTAAAAAGAAAAGAAAATAAATAAGCAAATAAGACCACGGGATTTTAGGTAAGGTAAATAATGCTTCACAAAATCACTCAGATTCCCATAGATTTAAGTTAATGCAAATATCACACGCCAAACCAAAGCCATGTCAGCTTCTTGTAGGTCCTGTGAGAAGGCCCTCTGACGTACCTCGAGCAAATCTGAAGCCTTACCTCTGCTCTGATGGGCCAGCAGATCTGCACCTCCAAACAGCCCCTGTGGTAGTAGGGGACATTCAGACTCAGGACACTATAGTCACTTGATTCCTATACAACTGAAAGGTTTCTGAAGAAGTATTTTCTCCTGATATAATGCAAAGTGTAAATTCCCCAAGTTTTCAGGCACCAGACATTTGTGAAAGGTGAAAGTTGCTCAGTACTATCCGACTCTTTGCAACTCCATGGACTACACAGTCCATGGATTTCTCTAGGCCAGGATACTGGAGTAAGTTCTGTTCAGTTCAGTTGAGTCGCCCAGTCATGTCCAACTCTTTGTGACCTCATGGACTGCAGCACACCAGGCTTCCGTGTCCATCACCAACTCCCAGAGCTTGTTCATACCCATGTCCATTGAGTCGGTGATGCTATCCAACCATCCCATCCTCGGTCATCCCCCTCTTCTCCCACCTTCAATCTTTCCCACCATCAGGGTCTTTTCCAATGAGTCAGCTCTTCGCATGAGGTGGCCAAATATTGGAGTTTCAACTCCAGCATCAGTCCTTCCAATGAACACTCAGGACTGATCTCCTTTAGGATGGACTGGTTGGATCTCCTTGCAGCCCACGGGACTCTCAAGAGTCTTCTCCAACACCACAGTTCAAAAGCATCAGTTCTTAAGCACTCAGCTTCCTTAATGTCCAACTCTTACATCCATCATGACTACTGGAAAAATCATAGCTTTGACTAGACAGACCTTTGTTGGCAAAGTGATGTCTCTGCTTTTTAATATGCTGTCTAGGTTTGTCATAGCTTTTCTTCCAAGGAGCAAGCATCTTTTAGTTTCATGGCTGCAATCACCATCTACTGATTTTGGAGCCCAGAAAAATAGTCTGTCACTGTTTGCATTGTTTCTGAATCTATTTGCCATGAAGTGATGGGACCAGATGTCATAATCTTATTTTTTTGTATGTTGTATTTTAAGCCTGAGTTCAATTCCTGGGTTAGGGAAGATCTCCTGGAGAAGGAAATGGCAACCCACTCCAATATTCTTGCCTGGAAAATCCCATGGACAGAGGAGCCTGGTAGGTTACAGTCCATGGGGTCACAGAGTTGGACACAACTGAGTGACTTCATTTTTTAAGCCAACTTTTTCACTTTCTTGTTTCACTTTTATCAAGAGGCTCTTTACTTCTTCTTCACTTTCTGCCATAAGGGTGGTGTCACCTGCATATCTGAGGTTATTGATATTTCTCCCAGCAATCTTGATTTCAGCTTGTGTTTCATCCAGCCCTGCATTTCGCATCATGTACTCTGCATGTAAGTTAAATAAGCAGGGTGACAATATACAGCCTTGAGTACTCCTTTCCCGATTTGGAGCCAGTCTGTTGTTTCATGTCCAGTTCTTACTGTTGCTTCTTGACATGCATACAGGTTTCTCAGGAGGCAGGTAAGGTGGTCTGGTATTCCCATCTCTTTAAGAATTTTCCAGTTTGTTGTGATCTACATAGTCAAAGGCTTTGGCGTGATCAATAAAGCAGAAGTAAGTGTTTTTTTCTGGAATTCTCTTGCTTTTTTGATGATCCAACAGATGTTGACAATTTGATCTCTGGTTCCTCTGCCTTTACTAAATCCAGCTTGAACATTTGGAAGTTCACAATTACATACTGTTGAAGCCTGGCTTGGAGAATTTTGAGCATTACTTTGCAAGCATGTGAGATGAGTGAAATTGTGTGGTAGTTTGAACATTCTTTGGCACCCTTCTTTGGGATTAGAAAGAAACCTGACCTTTTTAGTCCTGTGGCCACTGCTGAGTTTTCCAAATTTGCTGGCATATTGAGTTCAGGACTTTAATAGCATCATCTTTTAGAATTTGAAATAGCTCAATTGGAATTTCATCACCTCCACTTGCTTTGTTTGTAGTGATGCTTCCTAAGGCCCACTTGACTTCACATTCCAGGATGTCTTGTGATCACACCATCGTGGTTATCTGGATCATGAAGATCTTTTTTTGGAGAGTTTTTCTGTGTATTCTTGAAACCTCTTCTTAATATCTTCTGCTTTTGTTAGGTCCATGCCATTTCTGTCCTTTATTGTGCCCATCTTTACATGAAATGTTCCCTTGGTATCTCTAATTTTCTGGAAGAGAGCTCTAGTCTTTCCCATTCTGTTGTTTTCCTCTGTTTCTTTGCATTGATCGCTGAGGAAGGCTTTCTTATCTCTCCTTGCTATTCTTTGTAACTCTGCATTTAAATGGATATATCTTTCCTTTTCTCCTTTGCCTTTAGCTTCTCTTCTTTTCTCAGCTATATATAAAGCCTCCTCAGGCAACCATTTTGCCTTTTTGCATTTCTTCTTGGGGATGGTCTTGATCCCTGCCTTCTGTACAATGTCACAAACCTCTGTCCATGGTTCTTCAGGCACTCTGCCTATCAGATCTAATCCCTTGAATCTATTTGTCACTTACACTGTATAATCATAAGGAATTTGATTTAGGTCAGACCTGAATGGTCTAGTGGTTTTCCCTTCTCTCTTCAATTTAAGTCTGAATTTGGCAATAAGGAGTTCATGATCTGAGCCATAGTCAGCTCCTGGTCTTGTTTTTGCTGACTGTTTAGAGCTTCTCCATCTTTGGCTGCAAAGAATATAATGAGTCTGACTTCAGTATTGATCATCTGGTAATAGCCATTTGTAGAGTTTTCCTTTGTGTTGCTGGAAGAGGGTGTTTGCTATGACCAGTGAGTAGCCTTTCCCTTCTCCAGGGGATCTTTCCAACCCAGCGATTGAACCCAGATCTCCCTCATTGCAGGTGGATTCTTTACCAGCTCAGCCACAAGGAAGCCCAAGAATACTGGAGTGGGTAACCTCTCCTTTTCCAGGGGATCTACCCGAACCAGGCATGGAACTGGGGTCTCCTGCTTGCAGGCGGATTGTTTACCAAGTAAACTATCAGGGAAGTCTTTTTGTGGGCAATAGAAAATTAAAAGAAGCAACAACAATGACAAGGCTGCTTTGCTCCTAAACAGAGAAAGAACTTATAAAACTTAAAACATTCATGCAAAGAATTAAGTATAATTGAGCCAGCCCTTTAAATATGGTTTCCAATAGAATTTTATGTCATTTTCACAGTATGATAGTGAGGAGAATAAAGATGCCATCGTGTGGGGGGCATTTTTAAAGTGGTGCTCTTTGGAAGAGGAAAAAAAAAGATAGGGTCGGTCAAGTCTCATCATGTCATCTGTTCAGAGAACTGACCTTGAACTCCTGGTGGGTGAGCAATGGCTGGAGCAGAGGCTGAGTCACTTCCAAACACACACTCCTGGCCTCTTCCTCTCCTCTCTGCTGGGGGCTTTAACCTCATTCCCAGACATCATTTTAGAAAGTTAGAAGACAGCATCCAAAAAAGGATTTAAGCAATATAGCAAACAGATGTGTGGAGAGTTCAAGTTTAAGGGTCTTCTGTCTCTTCAGATGGAGAGTTTTGAATGTATATTCAAGAGCATGTTTCCCCCAGAAAGGAAAGGATAGTTATCCTCTGCCCATGAGCTTAACAAGTGCCAGAAAAACCCTAGAACTAACTCACTTTTTTACAGGAGTCCTTTGGATTTAGCACTGTCAATTCATGTCACTTAAAGTTAATCCATAAATAATGCATCATTTCCCTTTCAATTCTTAACTATGTTCAGTGTTGAATGAATACCTACTATGTGTGTGTGCATGCTCAGTCACTCAGTCATGTCTGACTCTGAGACCGCATGGACTATATCCTGCCAGGCTCCTCTGTCCATGGAATTCTCCAGGCAAGAATGCTGGAGTGGGTTGCCATTTCCTCCTCCAGGGGATTTTCCTGATCCGGGGATTGAACTCAGGTCTCTCGTCTCCTCCCTTGTAAGGCAGATTCTTTACCATTGCACCCCATATGAAGCACCTACTATGTATCAGTTCAGTTCAGTCACTCAGTCATGTCCGACTCTTCGTGACCACATGGACTGCAGCACGCCAGGCTTCCCTACTATACATAAATGGTTACAAATATATAGCCTCTGGGCAACTCCATGGTAATGTTGATCAGTTTGCAATTTAGCTCACACTGGGTGGAATGGAATACCACCATATTCATGAAACAACTGGTCTAGCACTACCGACATCTTTCAAGTACGTGCCCTCCAATCCTTGTGTTATAGAACATCTACAAGGGCATATGTCACCACTTCAACTATGGGGCTATCACTCAGCTCTTGCTTATTTACTTCATGTAATTAATGCCAAAACTGAGGGGCATTTGTATATCTAGGGCGGGAGTACTATCTTTGTATTCAATGTAATAATACAAAATCTGGATAACTATGATCCTGACTTTTACTTTAAATGGAGAGGGGAGAATGAATAGGAAATAATATGGGGTTTTTTTCTCCCTTAAAATGAAGCAAGATATATTTTTAAGAGACATTTTATGTTTCTGTTTTGTTTCAATTTGTTTTGAAATATCTGTTTCTTTAAACACCTAACAGTTAAAACCTATGCAATAAAATACAGAAAAGGAAATGAATGCAAACCTTTTCTGAGAAATACTCTTTACACATTTTAATGTGATGTTACCCTATATTTAAACATGTGCTTGTAAGTTCACTGACTCAGAGTATATTGAATGTGTCAGAATGTAGAGTTTTAATAACTAGGGGAAAATATCAGATAAACTTGACTCTAAGACATGAACAGAAATGTCATTCTTTTTGCAGCTAGATTTTAATATATCCTTCAAGGTATAAGGAGTATGGGAAATCAATAGCAAATCCCAGGGTCCTTATGTTGAGATATTCAAAATGTTAACTCTAATGGAAGTCATATCAGGAAAAAAAAAAAAAGGATGATATAACCTAGGGCTGAGAAGTTCACACAAAATCTGCAAAGAATTATTGCTCAGAGTCTAAACACATCTTGTATCTTTAAATAGCAATACATATACTTGTAGTTGTTGTAATTTTTACAAACAGTGTAGCCTTTTATTTTTTTTTCCCAGAACTGAAAGCACTGATTTGAAGGTAGATAGTTTGGGAGAAATTACTTTCTCTTGTTTAGTAATTACCATTAATGAAAGAAAGATTTCTTAAATACTAATAAATCAGGGCTGAATTGACTGACCATGCATCCAAATTGCTGCATTATTCACACTGGAATTACTCCAAAGATTAGCTGCAAATTGCCCTCTAAATTGAATTTATGGTTTCATTTTTCATGACTACTGTATTGTGACAGATGAAAGGAATCTGAGAGGAAAACGACAGTGATGGACCCAATTTCTTAGTGCTCCATCTTCAGGATAGAGCCAAACTATCTCTATAATTTATTTTGGCAAGCATAAAAACCTGGTAGGCTGAAATCTGGGAGATTCTACTCCATATCCTACTTGGAAATGAAAAGGTCAACATTATATTTTTGTCAAGAGGAAGCTAATCACATCGACATCCAAGGAAGGGAAAGGAATTCATGTGTAAGATGCAATTATTTTGCATGTGTCAACTGAAAACTCTGCACAACCTAAACATTGAGAGTTACGTTTTACTCATCAGACAAACTGAGGGCTGAGCCAGGGACATAGCAACTCAAATAGCAGTGAGAAACTGTTCCAAAGAGGCAAGGGTGGTGGTGGGGAACCGGGGGCAGGGAGGGAGGAAGTCAGGATACGTAGGAGTTTTTGCAACAAAGATCAGATAGTCAAAACACCAAAAGATACTGTTAAAGAAAACCAGATATCTCAAATTAAGGAACTGAGTGCTTTCCCATGCACGGGAAGATGCAAGAGTTCAAGCTCAGATACCGTTCCTCTGACACGTACCTGGGCTGTCTGGGGCCAGGACCTATGCTTTCTCATCTTGAGTCTCCTCAGGGTCCATCCTCATGGGGTGGCTGCAGCGGCTGACGGCTGGCGGTGGGCCTCCTGTTTGTATCCTGTGTCCCTTCAGGACCCACCACTGGGCTGCTGGGCTGCAATGGCTGCAACATCCTTTGTTTCCTAATAGGGCAGGCATTCTTTAAATTCACATGTGTGATATTATTCCACTGCTCTTTGCAACACCACCGTGGAATAGGTAGTTGTATCCTCTATAAAAAGAAAAAGGAAATGAGACCCTGAGAGGCTGGGTACCCTGCCCAAGCCTGAGCTTTTAGGAGGCCTTTCTATATGCTTCCTTAGTGGTTCAGATGGTAAAGAAGCTGCCGGCAATGCAGGAGACCCGGGTTTGATCCCCAGGTCAGGAAGATCCCCTAGAGAAGGGAACGGCAACCCACTCCAGTATTCTTGTCTGGAGAATCCCACAGAGGAGCCAGGTGGGCTACAGTCCATGGGGTCCCAAAGAGTCGGACACAGCTGAGTGACTAACACTTTCTATATGCAAAACCCATGTCCAGGGTCTCCTGCTATTACACCTCCCAGAAAAGGCTACCACTTTGATCCCACGGGTTATTTAGACATATTATTTTTGTGTCTGTCAAATAACTTGCTGTTTCTTTTCATACCAAAGAAAATAAAAATGATGACAGTCCAAGTTAGACGGGGAAACAAACCTATTCTACCATCTGGGCGTTGTGAACACACCTAAATCTTTGGAACAACTGTTTTTAGACTATTATTGAAAAGCTGAAACAAAAATAAAAGCTGCCAGATTGGAGAGACAGTAAAGGCCTCCCTCTTTATATGAGGTATATAAGTTGCTGCAACACATGGGGGAAGACAATTTTGTTAGCCTTTAAACTGGGTTTGTATTGTCCAGGCCTCTTGGGTTAGAAATGATTGAAAACAAATATTGGGTTGGAGTTAGTGACAAATACAGTTGATGCCTTCAGGTTCAGAAGACACCAGTATGTGAACACACGCTTTGTTTGTAAGACAAATGATTAGACAGCCTCCTTCAGCTTTCTGTTTCTAAAGCTTTAGGACCTGTCCCCATTTCCCTTCTGCAGTGGCCTCAGGCATCCTTTCTTTTATCAAACTAGCTCTCACATTAACATACAGGTACTCAGGCATGAGCATTTCTAAAACGAGCAGAAGCAAATGAAGTTATTTTTATTGACAAATAAGAGTTTTTACATTTTTTACACTCAGGTTGTTAACAGAGAATTTTTATAGTCCTTTAAGCAGACAAAAATAAAACCTTAACCTGTTAGAGGGGAAATTGCCAAACTCTGGGTGTCTAGGTAAACCTCTTTGCATCCTTTATTTAATCCAATTGCTTTATTACTGATATTCTATCTTTTCTTAGTCATACAATTTAAGTTTTTTCTCCTCTGATGATAGCTTTTAATATTTTAACTTATGCTAATGGAAAAGACTGAGGGCAGGAGGAGAAGGGGACAACAGAGGATGAGATGGTTGGATGGCATCATCGACTTGATGGAAATGGGTTTGGGTGGACTCCTCCAGGAGTTGGTGATGGACAGGGAGGCCTGGCATGCTGCGGTTCATGGGGTCGCAAAGTCGGACACAACTGAGCGACTGAACTGAACTGAATGTGGCAGAAGCTTTCAAATACGTACACATATCTCTATGGGTATCAGATGCTGCCTTTATGGCATTAATTGGTCCATTGATGCTTTCCCCTTATTTGATTATTTGAAAGGAAACTGAAGTGTTGACACTTGAATTTAAGCTCAAACCCTATTTTTAACTGATACAAAAGTGAGAACAAGATTTACCTAACCATTCCATGCAATTGAACAATATAATACCAACTCTGGATGTCTAGAGCAACTATGTCTTTTCATGTTGAGTTTGGCTATTATATAGAAAAGACCAGCTGTGATCCATGGGACACAGATACTTCAGTGAAGCAAACTCAAATGGCCAATCAGATGTGTGACCTCTGACACACTTCTTATCTATGAGTTCTTACTAAGAATAGGGTTAAAAATGCCTACTCCCAGAGATATTCTGAGGATAAGATGAGAGAACCAAAGCTCATGATCTCACTCATGAGGCATGTACTCAAGACTTCACACCAACTCTGGGAAGAAGGGGTCAGAACTTCACTATTGACTGAAGAGAAGAGGACTCCAATAATGAAAGAGAAAGCATTTCTAAGCCCAGATCAATGGTTTGGATCTTAGCTTTCAGGGTGGCTTTATTTTTTCTTCTTCTTCCTTTTTTATTTTTTAAATTATGGAAGTATGATAACACATTACAGGAGACTTGGAAAATACAGAACAAAGTTACATATAGTTCCACTATATATTGAAATTATTTTTTAAGTAGATAAATTAAGATTTTTAGTTGGAGTTTCAATATCAAACTCTCAAACATTAATGGAATGAAAAGACAGAAAAGTAGAAGGATATAGACCTGCAAACACTATGAACCAATTTAACATAATTAAGATTTATACTATTCCCACACAACAGCAGGATACAAATTCTATTCATGTTCCCATAGACTATAATCCAGGAGACACTGGAACATATCTAGGGACAGAAGACAAGGTGCAAAAATGTCATGGTCTAAAAGTATCGAAATCTTACAGAGTCTGTTCTCTCATCACTGTGGAATTGTGTTAGAAATCAATATCAAAAGATATTTGAAAATAACCACATACAAGTGCAACATGACATTTAACAAGAGAGAGCTTTGATTTAGCCATTGAAAGCCTCAATGAAGTTAAAAGATTGAAAAAAAACACAGAGGGTGAGTGCAGACAAGAAAATATTTAAATGATAAATTAATATAAAATGAGAAATTAATATCAAAGATATTTAAAAATCCCATGTATTTGGAAATTAAATGTCCACATTTAAATGTTGGGTGGTGTACCTAAGAAGTAATAATAAGGAAAATTAGAAAATATTTGTAAGAAAATAAAAATGAAAGGAGAATTTATCAGAATTTGTTACATGCTGCTAAAGTTGCTCAGTGCAGCTAAATACAATGTGGAATCTTGAATAATGTATGAAAACAAATAATGAGCACTAGCATAAAATTTTTTAATTTGAACAAATTTAATTTGAACACAGGTCAATTTCCTTTGTTGTTTTTTTCACAACATGTTACTTCTTTATATTCTCGGAGTTGGATTAGAAGTTTCAAGCTTCAATCATTTTTTTAAATTGTTAAGATAATAAACTTTCTAGACGTAGCAGGAATACTAGAGGCCAGAATAAATGGAACTATATTAAAGCTTTGAGTGAACATAAATTAGAAACCTAGCATTCTATTCATACTTAGCCAAACAAGTAGAACTAAGATGCCATAAATTTTTTGGCTAGGCAAAAATTCATAAATTTTCAAATATGTATATGTCATATTATATGTATATATATTTATATATGTATATACACACTCTGCCAACAAAGGTCTGTGTAGTCAAGGCTATGATTTTCTCAGTGGTCACCTACAGTTGTGAGAGTTGGATCGTAAAGAAGGCAGAGTGCCAAAGAATTTATGCCTTCTAACTCAAGCTAGAGAAGACTATCTAGAATCCCTTGGACAGCAAGAAGATCCAACCAGTTAATCTTAAAGGAAGTCAACCTCATTGGAAAGGCTGATGTTGAAGGTGAAGTTCCAATACTTTGGCCACCTGACCCAAATAGCCAACTTACTGGAGAAGTCCCCGATGCTGGCAAACATTGAGGGCAGAAGGAGAAGAGGACATCAGAGGATGAGATGGCTGGATGGCTTACGGATGCAATGGACATGAACTTGGGCAAACTCCGGGAGAAGGTGAGAGACAGGGATGCCTGGCATGCTGCAGTCATGGGGTTGCAAAGAGTTGGACATGACTGGGCGACCGAACAACAACAGCATAGATATATATACTGGAGCAGGACATGGCAATCCACTATATTATTTTTGCTTGGGAAATCCGCATGGACAGAGGAGCCTGGCAGACTAAAGTCCATCAGTCCACAGGGTCACAAAGAGTTGGACAGGACTGAAGCAACATAGCATGCATATACATACATACATAGATACATACATATGTGTGTGTGTGTGTGTACACATACAGAAGCTCTTCTACTACTTTGATAAATGCTTGAGAAAGAGCAACAAAAAGAGATGGTTAAATTAGAAAACATGTCTAAGTGAAATGTGAGCACTGAGTATGAAATAGAAAAAGTGAAACAAACTAGATAAAAGTAAAAGACCATTATATAGCCCAGTTTGTTTTTTTTTAACATGGTTGCTCATTATAATTAGGAAAAAACAATACCTGTGTATATGTATTTTTAAAATGTTCCAAGATAATTCTAATGTTCATCTGAATTTTAAAAAGTGATTGCAGGTTTTTCTGTTAAATGGTAATTTTCAGTCAGTTCAGTTCAGTCACTCAGCCGTGTCTGACTCTTTGCGACCCTGTGAATCACAGCACACCTTTAGTGATATAGAATTCTATTTTTTGTTGACCAAACATGATAAATGGTCTTACAATGAATAATAGTTGCATCAGGTTGGATTTAAATGTATGATGCTGATGTTGGTTTTAGTCACTAAATCATGTCTGACTCTTTCAACCCCACAGATGTAACCCACCAGGCTTTCCTGTCCATGGGATTTTCCAAGCAAAGTATGCAAATATGTATGACAGGAAAATGTATGGGAATATCCACAACATGTAAATGGTTGTCACCTTGGGAACTAGATGAGGTGGATTTTCATTTTATGTTACATATTTCTAGAATATTTAAAGTTGTTAATAATAAGTACATATAACTCTTTAATGAGGAATTCTAACAAATATAAAAAAATAAAGTGCCTAGAATTCAATAAGTGTTCATTTAATTTGAGTTTCTACTTGTCTTCCAGGTACAGCACCTATAAAAATCAAAGTAGTCATTTGAGCATTCGTGATAATACTTAATGCCTGCCTATGCATCCTGAGCTCTTCTCTATTCTGAGGGTTTAAATTGGAAAAAAAAAATAGAAGAAGAAGACAAGTCTCTCTTTCCTATCTTTCAAGGCAGAGGAGCAAGTAATATCAGTATAACTTCCAACAGTCCCTGTAGGAAAGAATTGTAAAAGTTTTTTCTCAGTCTGATTCTCTCTTAATTAAATTGGCACCACAGAGAGTCTTCCCACCTGAAAACTGGCCACTACCCTCTGAAAAGTAGTTAGAAAAATATTTCAGGAATATGTAAGTAGAAATTGTTGTGATACTATGATATCATTTTGTGAGTAAAAACTAAATTATCACTCATTCACTTGGACTAAACATATATGTGATGTCTGTTTTTGTAGGTCAAAATGGTCAAATAGCAATTGCACGTTTTTGCTTAGTGATTGCTATCAAGATAGGTTTAAGACAATATTGAGTCCAGATTTCAGTGAAGATCCTCACAAAATAAATGCATTTCTCATTTTATTAACCATGACTTGAGTGCGACTAAGAATTCTCAGAATAGTTTTCTAGACAGTTTTTGATATCTGCACAGATGAATGGGAGCAGCCACACATAAAAGTCAAACTGACTGAAAGTCCAAGAATTATTCACATATGGCTTTCAACTACTCCTCAGAAAGTACACGGGTCTCCTTAGTGAAATGTACCAACAAAAGGCTAGACCACCTGTTCTGTGAAATTGAATCAATAATTCAAAAGCAGGATGTATGGGATGGAGGGTCCTCAAGTTCTGCAAAGAATACTTCAGTGATTATGCTGTGCCAATGATTTAAGCAGAGCGGACTCGTTCAGTGTAAGGCTCATTCTAAGAAGAAAGGAAATCTCCCCTGTCTTGGACGGAACCATTGTCCCTTCATCATGAATACCTATGAGAAGTGGGTAGTAACAGAAACAAAGAAAACAACAAACTAAAGCACTCTGAAAAAGCAACTTCTTAGATGAAGCCGTAAAGTGTTTCCTGGAACTCTTAGAGGAACTCAAGATCAGTGTCAGTGCTCAAGTGGAAAACTGCTGAGAAGATGGTGGGATTTCCAGACTGCCACCGACGTCGGTATTCAGAAGGATCAGCATCCTGTTTCTGACACACCTCTTGGAGCAAAGAACGGGAATCTGGGGTTGGTCACTGCCTTGCATGCTGGAAGTTGACAGCGTGAGTGGGAGGACCTCTTGGAGGCCTCTTGGAGGACCACCTGGAAAGCAAAAGTTCAAAGGAGAAGACAACAGGCAGACTCTAAACACAGGTTCAGAAGCGATGAGCAGAGGCAGGCGGGTGGAGCCTGTGGGTTAACCAAAGGACAGATGTAATTCTCCTAACTTCCTTTTGTCATATATGCTGTTACTGCTTTGTATTTTGGGTCTACCTTGTTTGGACACTCCATAATCTGCCATAATTGACTATTGCTTATACAGGCTTACCCAACATGTTAAAAAAATTGTCCACTATTGCTTCTTGAATCTCATCCCTTCATTCTAATGAGATGTGTTCTCATTAAGATGATGAGATATATTCTCATGAGATATATTCTTCTTAATGAGATATATCTTTAGTAACTTTTTGAGCTAGAAGCTGTGGGTCAGGTAGCTTTCAATGTCTGAAAATGTTTTAATTTTACCCTCTTTTTAATTAGACATATGCATTATATATACAAATACATATACTGTTTTGTTGGAATATAACATAACATTGACAAATGCTCTTTAAAGTGACATACAGAAGCTTAAACAATTTTTGTTCAGTGAACATATCAATAAACCCAAACCAGCACAACAAATAGAATATTACTCTCACCTCAGAGTCTTTCCTCACGACCTATTTCAGTTCTTAGTCCCCTACACCAATATAACAGTAGTCCTCAATGGTTAATTACTTCTGGATTAGATCTGCTTTTTTTTGAACTTTATATAAATGGAATTATGCTTGTAGTCTTTTGTTTGGACTTCTTTCATTCTACATAATGATGGTAATAATTTGCTCATGTTTTATAGAGTTTTTCTTTTTGTTTTTTTTTAAATTATTTATGGATATATTTCATACTTTGTGCTGTTGTGGACATTCAGATTTCTTCCAGTCATAAGCTACTACAAATAAGTCTTGATATGAACACTCTTGCACCCGTCTTTGGTGCACATATACACACACTCTGTAACAATGTATACATAGTATATGAATATGTTCACCTTTAAGTATTGCCAAACATTCTCTAAAGGAGTGCCTCCATTTCATACTTCCACCAGCAGTGTAAAAGAGTAAAAATAATATTTATAAATGTGTACAATTATGACTTTCATAATACATCATACAGATACGAAAATGAACACCTTAAGCATTTTAACACATTCACTGAGAGAAGCAGGTTGATGATATCATCAGCTTGAAAGAAAACCCAAAAGAAAAAATATATTGAGTTGAAAATAGCTGAAAGGTAACAAACAGATAGAATCAGATTACCAGAGTTTGTCCTCTATAGACAACGAATGCATTGTTTAAAAATAGTTTCAAGACAAGGAAAAGTTAGAATCAAATGAATTACAGGAGTGTTCTTTAGTTAACACAGTTTTTCACTGAAACACATTTTCTTTTCTTCTACAGAGCCTTCTAATTGACCCTTAGACTTTCTAACACTTGTCACTTTTTAAAGTTTTTAACTGTTAATATTTTGATGGCTGTGCACTATAGTTTTAGTTTGGTTTTCATCGATGATTTACAATTATGAACACGTTTTCATATGTTAGCTGGCCCATTAGCCCATCTTTTGGGATTAAAGTGCTATTGAAGAAATTTGTCCTTTTGTTACAGTGTGTTGACTATTTTTTACTTCTGTATTTGTAGGATTTCTTTACCTATTTTCAATGCAAGTCCTTTGTCAGTACACGTACAAGTATTTACCTGTGTTTGCCTTTTCACTTAATGGTATCAGTAAAAAAATAGTAGGAGTTACAATTAAAATATTCCTTGTTCAGTTTTATACTTGAACTTTAATTCATTTTTATTTTAGTCCTTTGAGGAACTTACTTGATCTCTTATGATTTCTAACTTTGCTTTTGAGATATCTGCTGTAAGTTTCTTTGTTATTTCTTTGCAGATCTCTGCTTGCTTTTACAATCTTTTTTCTTTGCTCAAAGATATTTATTTTGAGTCTAGGGTCATACAGTTTAAATAACTTAGGCCAAGGTGTGAATTTCCTTGTATTTAATCCACTTGGAATTCTTTGTTATTTCCTAAATCTGAGTAATCAGTTCTGTCAGCAAAGGTCTTACAGTAATTCTCTTCAAATTTCTCTTCTAAATCTCGCACCTCTCTCATCTCCTCTATTGCTCCTTCAGGAACTCATATTTGGCATTTGCTAGATATTTCATTATCTATGCCTCTGAACTCTTCATATTTTCCATCCCTGCATTTCACTCTGCTTTATTCTGTGTAATTTTTACAATCTGTTTTCCACTTTACAAATTCACTCTTCAGCACAACCCATTCTTTTAAGTTTTCAATTTTCAGTGAGAATATTTATTAGTTTTAAAAGTTTATTGTGGTCCTTTTGCTTATGATTCTACATTTTTTAAAGATTCTCATTCCTTTGTTTTTTATTCTTTAAGTTATATCTTCAATCTTCTCTTTAGAAATTTTGGTAAACACATAACAGAAAAGCTATAAGAGTACCTATTTTTAAGTGCACAGCATACTTGGTCACAGTCAAATCATCTTTTTGGTCAAATCAACAAGGGTTCCAAGGCTATAGAATGGAGAAAAGATTGTCTTTTCACCGAAAAGCCATCTGGCCCTGGGCTTTTCTCTGTTTGAAAGTTTTGGATTACTGATTCAATCTATTTATTGTTATAGGTCTATTCAGGTTTTTTGTTTCTTCATGATGTTGTCTTGGTAAGTTGTATATTTCTAGAAATTCATCCATTTCTCTTAGGCTATTTATTTTGTTCATAGTAGTCTCTTTTAATTATTTTTAGTTGTGCACCATCAGCTGTGTCTCTTCTTTCATTTCATCCTTTTTAAATTTTAAACCTATCTCTTTTTAAGGAAATCAACACTGAGTATTCATTGGAAGGCCTGTTGCTGAAGCTGAAGCTACAATGCTTAGGCCACTTGATGAGAAGAGCCAACTAATTGAAAAAGACCCTGATGCTGGGAAAGACTGAAGGCAAAAGGAGAATGGGGAGGCAGAGGATGAGATAGTTAAGTTACTGGCTCAATCATTACTCAAACATTACTGGCTCAGTCAGCATGAATCTGAGAAAACTCTGGGAGATAGTGGAGGACAGAGGAGCCTGATGTGCTGCAGTCCATGAGGTCAGAAAGAGCCAGACATGACTTAGAGTCTGAGCAACAACAGAGTTAAGAGTGTCTCAATTTTGTTGATTTATCTATTTTTTATATTCTCTATTTTATTTCTATTCTCATCTTTGGTATCTTCTTAAATGAACTTTAAGTTTAGTTTGCTATTCTTTTTCTGGTTCTGGAGGTGTAAATTCAGGATGCTGATTTGAGATCTACTTAAATGTAGAGATTTAGCACTGTAAACTACCTCTTGGTATTGCCTTTACTATACCTCATATGTTTTAGTATGTTTTATTTTCATTTGCATAAATACATTTTCTATTTATTTTCTATTTGCCCATAGTTTCTTTTTAATCATTAGTTTTTCAAGAGTATTTTCTTCAATTTCCACATACTTGTGAATTTTCCTTTTTACTTTCTTGTGAATTTTTCTTTTGCTGTTAATTTCTGGCTTAATTCCTTGTGATGAGAAAAGATGTCTGATATGATTTTAGTCCTTTTAATTTCATGCTGGTCAGAATGGCCATAATCAAAAAGTATAAAATAATAAATGCTAGAGAAGGTGTAGCAAAAAAGAAACTCCTAGAGTGTCTACACTGTTGTTGGGAATGTCAATTATTATATTCACTATGGAGAATAATATGGAGATTGCTTAAAAACATAAAAATTGGGTTACCAAATGATCTTGCAATTCTCCTCCTAGGTATATATCTGGAGAAAACCATAGTATGAAAAGATATATACACCCCAATGTTCATAGCTATACTATTTAAATAACTAAGACATGGAAAAAACATAAATGTCTATCAACAGATGAATGGATAAAGAAGAGTTGGTATGTATATATGTATGTATTTATATATACATATATATATATACACATGCACAATGGAATATTACTGTGTTAAAAAAGAATAAATGTCATTTGCAGCAACATTGATGGACCTAGAGATTATCATACAAAATGAAGTAAGCCAGACAGAGAAAGATAAATATCATGTGATATAACTTAACATGTGGAATCTTAAAAACATGATACAAATAAACTTATTTACAAAACAGAAAAACACACACACATAAAAACAAACTTCTATTATCAAAGGGGAGTGTAGGGTAGGGATAAATCAGGAGTTTTGGATACACGCATACACACTATTATATATAAAATAGGTAACCAGCAAAGACCTACTGTATAGCACAGGGAACTATATGCAATATTTTGTAATAACTTTTAAGGGAAAATAATTTGAAAAAGAATATGTACATATAACCAGTTTGCTATACACTTAAAACTAACACAGCATTGTAAATCAACTACAGGTCCTCTGTTATTTTTATTGATTTTCTGTCTATTGAAAAGACCCTGATGCTGGGAAAGATTGAAGGCAGGAGGAGAAGGGGACGACAGAGGATGAGATAGTTGGATGGCATCACCGACTTGATGGACATGGATTTGGGTGGACTCCGGGAGTTGATGATGAATAGGGAGGCCTGGTGTGCTGTGGTTCATGGGGTCTCAAAGAGTCAGACACGACTAAATGATTGAATGGAACTGAACTGATATATTCTTTATTGAAAGTGGAATGTTTAAATATCCCACTATAATTATATTCCTATCCATTTCTCTCCTTAATGTTTTCAATATTTCTTCATATATATGGATTTTTTGATAGGTGTATATTTATTTATAATTGCTATATCTTCTTAGAGAACTGATTCTTTGTTATACAATCTTTTCCTCCTAAAACAGGTTTTGACTTAAAAGTCTATTCTGTCTAAGGGTGACCACCCCTGCTGTCTTTTGGTTACTATTTTCTTGAAATATCTTTTATAATCCTTTTGCTTTCAACCTATATATGTTCCTATATCTAAAGGGAAAGTGAAAGTGAAAGTCGCTCAGTCATGTCAACTCTCTGCAACTCCAGGCCAGAATACTGGAGTGGGTGGGTAGCCTTTCCCTTCTCCAGGGGATCTTCCCAACCCAGGGACTGAACCCAGGTCTCCCACGTTGCAGGCAAATTCTTTACCAGCTGATCCACAAGAGAAGTGCCTAAATATCTAAAGTGAGTACCTTACAGATATCATTTAGTTGGGTCCTATTTTTTATCCATTCAGTCACTTTATGTCTCTGGATTCTGGAATTTAATCCATTCACACTTAAGGTAATTACTGTTAGTAAAGGTCTTAACTATTGCTATTTTGTAAGTTGTTTTAAACTGACAGCAACTTAACTTCAGTCACAGACACAAACTCTACTCCTTTACATCTCTCTTCCCCTACTTTATATTATTGAAGTCATAAATTGCATTTTTAGTAATTTGTACCCACTAACATAGTTTTGTTGCTATAGTTATTTTATGCTTTTATCTTTAAATCCTATGCCAAAGTTAAAAGTGATTTACGTACAACCATTACAGTAACACAGTGCTGCCTATGTATTTTTCTAAAATTTATTTATTTTCTTTTACCAGGTATCTTTATATTTTCATATGTTTTCATGTTGCTTTCTAGCTGCCTTTTATTTCAACCTGAAAGACTCCCTTTAGCAATTCTTTAGACAGATCTAGTAGTGATAATTTTTTTTCTCTAGTTTTGCTTATTGGGAAGGTCTTTATTTCTCCTTTATTTTGTGAGACAGTTTTATCAGATATAGTATCCTTGATTGTCAGTTGTTGTTTTTCTTTCAGCACTTTGACTGTATCATCCATTCCCTTTTGGTTTGAAATGTTTCTGCTGAGAAATTTGCTTATAATCTTGTGAGAGATCCCTAGTGCATGATGAGTCACTTTCCTCCTGTTGCTTTCAAAACTGTCTTTGAGTTTTTATAGTTGGATTATAATGTGTATTCACATGGAACTCTTTATGTTCCACATATTGTAAGCCCTTTGAACTTACTAAATTTGGGTGTCCATTTCTTTTCCTAGATTTAGAGAGTTTGGGGTCTTAATATCTTCAACTAAGTTCTCTTCTCCTTTCAATTTTTTTTCTCTTCTGTGGTCCCATAGAGAGTACATTGGTCTGTTTGATGATGTCCCTTAAGTTCCTTAGTCACTATAATTCCTATATATGAATTCTCAGCAGTCTAATTCTGTTATCTATTATTTCTGCTGAATGCAATCAGTGGTCATGACTTGTTTCCTTGAATGTTTTGAAATTTTTCACTCAGATTTCATATTTCTTAAAAGTTTATCTGTGGAAATTATCTGAGTCCTACTATGCAAAGTTTATTCCTCCAGAAAGGATTATTATTATTTTTTTAATCTGCCATGTGTCTGTCTTGAGTTTATATCAAACTTGCCATACAATGTGACTTTGGTTACAGAGGTACTTGAGATCCAGTTTTTAGGTGTGAATTTTCAAACAAAAAATTCTTTTTATCTTGTCTCAGAACCAAGAACAGCTTTCCTGCAGTGGAGTCCCATAGGTGACAGGCTTATTGATAATTACCTGTACTCTGGTAGAATAATCCTTTAGGGTGTTTCATGGCATTTTTCACCACATGAGGCAAATAACCTCAAGGCCTAAAGCCAGCTCCACTGCTGTTTACTCCAAGGAATTTGCCTTTATTTGTTTTGGCCTCTGAGTGTGCTTTATATTCTTATTAGTCCATTAATGCATTTTAATATATTTAATAAGAAGGAAGATTAGATAACAAAATATGCCAGACTCTCAGGGGGAAAATAGCATCTTTTTATTCCTAGAACACATTTTTACTGAGCATGAAACCTCTCAAAGGACACAACTTTCAGTAGGGAAGTCCTAAATATTCCACCTTTCAAATATGCAGCCTTCATACTTTTACCACTGGCTTTAGCCTCAGCACACTATTGCCTAAATCAGCATCCTCCCATCATTCTCACCCACCTTCCTCAAAATGGGCATCCACAGTGCTTTAGTTTCCTCTTTGCTTTTATTCCCTAGACATTTAGATCATGTTATTTCAGGTTCTGTCTGCACTTTAAAGGAACATTTGTAGTATTTTTACAATTATTTTTGGAGCATTCCTAGACTTTTACAGCAAAAGTAAAATCAGGTTATACAGTTCACCACATTGTTCCTTAGAATTTTGGCACATCCATTTATTGAAAATCAGTAGATTAAAAAGTAAAATTATGTTCACAAATTTTAAAATGGCTAATTTGATAGCTTAATTCTACTGACTTTCATAGAGACATTTTTCACTGTATATAATTTATATTTCCTTGAAACATGAATATGGTATCTTGTACATTTTTGTAGTAATCTTTTATGGAACCTTTTTTCAGTTTGCAATCACATTATTATGTTTAAAGAAATAAATATTTTGATTGTTTTCTGCATCACAAATATTCCATTTTTACTCCAAGTACGGTACTTCAGTAAAATTCTGACACTAACTACCCGAAGTGTCAGACTCTGTTCTTCACAAGACTTAACTCACTTCAGATGCCATCTGTAAGCCTCAGGGGTCATTCTCTCCTTTGCCTAATCAGTTAAAAATACAGGATTTCTCATAATGTCTTCAGCTTTGGTAATTCACTAGAATAACTCAGAGATTTCAAGAAACCACTTTGCTTAAAAATATAATTTTATTATAAAATATATGTCAAGAACAACCAAAAAGAAAGAGGCACAAAGTGAAAGGTCTGGGACAATTCCCCAAAGGAGTCAGGTACGTTACCTTCCCTGGATATCACTGTGTTGGTTACCCATCAAGAAGCTTCACTAAGCCTTTTGTTCTGAGTTTTTATTGGGGCTGTATTCAGCTCAGTTCAGTTCAGTTCAGTCACTCAGTCGTGTCCAGCTCTTTGCGACCCAATGAACCACAGCACGCCAGGCCTCCCTGTCCATCACCAGCTCCTGGAGTCCACCCAAACCTATGTCCATCGAGTCAGTGATGCCATCCAACCATCTCATCCTCTGCCATCCTCTTCTCCTCCTGCCTTCAATCTTTCCTAGCATCAGGGTCTTTTCAAATGAGTTCACTCTTCACATCAGGTGGCCAAAGTATTGGAGTTTCAGCTTCAACATCAGTCCCTCCAATGACTGATCTCCTCTAGCTTGGACTGGTTGGAACTCCTTGCAGTCCAAGGGACTCTCAAGAGTCTTCTCCAACACCACAGTTCAAAAGCACCAATTCTTCAGCGCTCAGCCTTCTTTATAGCCCAACTCTCACATCCATACATGACCACTGGAAAAATGATAGCCTTGACTAGACGGACCTTTGTTGGCAAAGTAATGTCTCTGCTTTTTAATATGCTGTCTGGGTTGGTCATAGCTTTCCTTCCAAGGAGCAAGCATCTTTTAATTTCATGGCTGCAGTCACCATCTGCAGTGATTTTGGAGCCCCCCAAAAATAAAGTCTGACACTGTGTTCACTGTTTCCGTATCTATTTGCCATGAAGTGATGGGACCGGATGCCATGATCTTAGTTTTCTGAATGTTGAGCTCTAAGCCAACTTTTTCACTCTCCTCTTTCACTTTCATCAAGAGGCTTTTTAGTTCTTCTTCACTTTCTGCCATAAGGGTGGTGTCATCTGCATACCTGAGGTTATTGATATTTCTCCCGGCAATCTTGATTCCAGCTTGTGCTTCCCTCCAGCCCAGCGTTTCTCATGATGTACTCTGCATATAAGCAAAATAAGCAGGGTGACAATATACAGCCTTGACGTACTCCTTTTCCTATTTGGAACCAGTCTGTTGTTCCATGTCCAGTTCTAACTGTTGCTTCCTGACCTGTATACAGGTTTCTCAAGAGGCAGGTCAGGTGGTCTGGTATTTCCATCTCTTTCAGAATTTTCCACAGTTTATTGTGATCCACACAGTCAAAGGCTTTGGCATAGTCAATAAAGAAGAAATAGATGTTTTTCTGGAACTCTGGCTTTTCGATGATCCAGTGAATGTTGGCAATTTGATCTCTGGCTCCTCTGCCTTTTCTAAAACCAACTTGATAGTCAAACTGTGGTGCTGGAGAAGACTCTTAGACCTTAAGGATATCAAACTAGTTGATTCTAAAGGAAATTAACACTGACAATTCATTGGAAAAAGTGATGCTGAAGCTCTAAAAACTTGATGCGGTGAGCTGATTCAGGAGAAAAGTCCCTGATGCAGGGAATGATTGAAGCCAAAAGGACAAGCAGGCAGCAGAGGACGAGATGGTCAGACAGCATCACTGAGTCAATGGACATGAATTTTAGCAAAGTGTGAGACAGTGAAAGACAGAGGAGCCTGGTGTGCTACAGTCCAGTAAGTTGCAAAGAGCTGAGCATGACTTAGTGACTGAACAACAGCTGCTCTGCATACAATAGGAAGTTAAAAGTGCTTTCAAGATTAATTCAGAACCAAGGAATAGATAGCAGAAAACGAGAGATTCTACAAATTTAGTGTGAAGAGAAAAAGGTATGTTTGCATGACTGGCTAAATCACTAGCCATGTGATAAAATGCATTCTATAGACCCCTCCCTTCCTGGAGGCCAGACTGACCCAAAATTCCAACATTTAATATGTAGTTGGCCTTTCTGGGAACAAGTGTCCACATCCTGAAGATATATGAGGGCCAGTGATAAGTCTCATCTTTAGCGCAACAAAAACATTCTTCACTCAGAAAATCCCATGGGTTTTTGAAACCTTATGCCCTGGGAACCAGGGACAAGGACCAGGTATATTCTGTATTATACTATAATCATGTTTACCAAAAATATTGTAAAATACATTAAGCTATGAAGCACTTCAAAAAAATCAATAGATAATAGAAGTAATGAACAGGTCAATTCATTCCTAATATACATTAACACAGTGTTAATTCTAAATAGTCTATTTGTAAATTTATCTTATCTTTTACATGTGTCCAATGTTTCAACATTTTTTAAAAAGACATTATCATATACTACATCATTCTATTGTTACGTCCAGTAAGTATTAAAATTCCATTTTTATAGGTAAATTAAGATTTAATGACTTGCTTAAACTTGCAAAACTCTGTAGCAAATCTAGAGTCAAATGACTTCAAATTAAGTGATCTCCAGCTAACATCACAGTTTCTTCTTTAATGCCTTTCATTTTTATCTGATGGAATGGCATGCATTTTTGTGTTTATTATTTTGCTTCTGTGCTCCCTCACTGTCATTAACAGGGATGAAATCATCTCTGCCTTTATATCCCTGCAGAGTCCTTTGGCCACAGCCAATTAATACTGTTGTTCTTTGACCTGAAAAAAGGATGTTAATTTGGCTAACAAGCTCATAGTAAGATAGAAGCTAGGTGGAGAAGCTAACTGCAACTCAGTGGTTGTATTCCTTTCTCTTATGGAAGGCCTCCGCTGAACTTGATTTAATGCCAGTGCAGTACCACATAATGAATATTGCATTTTCCATTTCTATAGTGAACTAAAATAACATATCGTGAGTGTTAGAATGTAATAATCCATACATTATTATGTTTTATTGATATGGTTTTACATTCTGAAATCCATTCAGGCATATCCAGCCCCAAATACCTTTAACCAAATTTAATTCTGTGCATGAAAGTTATTATATACATCATCACACTTTTTACCTAACTGAACAGCATTTAATTTCATGACCATAATGGAACTGTAGACATTAGCTCTATTTCCATATATTGGGTTGGAAAAAACTGAAATTCTCTTTTTAATATGATCAAGAGTGAATTGTTACACTATGACACAATGGAAACTAATACTCAGTTTTAAAAGATTCCTTAAAAATAAAGATGATGGATCAATTAAAGTCAGAAGGTTATAATTCATCAACCTGCATTTAGGCTAGCAGATATTCTATGCAGGGCAAACAAAAAAAGTCTTTCCTTTATATTTTTAGTTAGTAATCAATTTTTATGTCTAGAATTTAAATGAGCATCTTTTTTTGCCTTCCAATATATGCAAAGGCTATTCTGACATAGAGCAGTATAGCAAAGTAAGACATATTGTAATAATTAACTGAATTATTCCTGGCATGCCGTGAACAATTACAGGATTAATAACTACCCAACCAAATAGTGTTATGTTGGAATAAATTGACTGACAAGGTTTCTCAGTTAGGAAATGAAGCTCAGATAGATCATCAATAAAAACGACTGTGACGAGCATAGTTGTGAGAACTCTAATGTTTTACATTTTACAAAATATGGCCATGGTCACTGTGCTTAATGATTGGAAGAAGGTATTTAAAAATTCATTTAGACTATTTTGCCCTTTTTAATTGCCTGCTGAAAGACTTAATGTTTGATGGTTACTAATGTACCATACAATCTACACTTAATTAAATACCTGTAAGTTCTGAAAGCTGCTAAGAAACAGTGTTTCTAAATAAAGAAAAAAAGCAAAAAGAGAAAAAAAAAAGAAAAAAAATAAGAACTGCAGCTTGTTTGAAATATGTGGTGTGCCATATGCATCCATATTAAGAATGATACTGTCTGAAAAACAGAAATAATTTAGAGAATGAGTGATGTCATATGCCACACTTTGAGATAATGTGTAGTCTAATGTGAGATTATATAAACTGCCTTTTGGATACATCTATTAAAAAAAATATGGGCTTCCCAGCTGCCTCAGTGGTAAAGAATCTGCCTGCAAATGCAGAAGACACAGGTTCGATTCCTGGGTGGGGAATATCCCCTGGAGAAGGAAATGGTAACCCACTCCAGTATTCTTGCCTGGAAAATCCTGTGGGCAGAAAAGCCTGATGGGTTACAGTCAAGGGGATCACAGAGTCAGACATGACTTAGCAACTAAACAACAACATTAAAACATATGACTTGAAAGTAACTAGAGATAAGATATAGCACCCATATTTACATTTTATTGTTTATAGTTTTTGTTGACAGCTGTTAACTTTAAATCAGAAGAAGATGGCAGAAAAAAATGTTATGGGAGGAAGAAGAGGGAAGGAATAAAAGCTTGAGATGTTGAAAATATCATCTATTTGAATGTCTAAAAATATTTTCAGAATAATTTGGTTTATGGGGATGTAATAACTAAAGTTAAATGTTACTGGAAAATGGGAGGAATTAACTTGTAAACAAAGTTGATATTTATTTTCCAATCATTTTTCAAATAAATTACCTGGTCAAGTCATCAAATTACTATATGATAAGAGTAGTATCACAGAACCGTTCCTTAAGTTAGTTTCTTCATTTATAGTTTAAAGGTCATTGTCTCAAAGAAACTATTGTGAGAACTACTCAAATGTGCACAGAGAGAGAATGAAAAACTTGAAAACTTAAATATGGCTTCACCTTGTTTAAAGTCGATAGCAATCATAACAACCAGTTCCAGAAGCTTGTCTCTGTGGCCCCCTCCCTCCATCTCGCCTTCAACATGCTGATTCCCCAAGAGGACTGTTGACATCTCTCCTTACCCCGTGCATTCTCCCCAGAGCCCAAGTCACAGCTTCACGTAGAGCCTACAGGTCTCTGTCTCTCTCTATTTTCTCCCCTTTTCTCTTCAATCAGTCCACTCAGATAACCCATAAACACTTCAAATTCAATGTGTTCAAAGCTAAAATTAACACATTTGTCCCGCAAATCTCTTCTTTTATGCTCCCTATCAGTTCACCCTAGAGGGACAGGTCTCCGCATCCTTATCCCTTATACCCAATGAACCCCCAAGTCCTCTCACTGTGTCCTATCATCTGCCTTACTATCCACTTTCTCTACTTGATTTTCCACAACACCTTCTTAAAGGGCCTCCATGTCTCATGCTCACCCACTCCAATTCATGTTCACATTATGATCAATACAGCTTTCTGAGCTGTTTGCTTAAAACTTCAAAAGTTCAAGTATTCTCAGTATGAAATGCAAGTTCCTCAGCATGATATACAAGGCCATCGTGAACTGGGTCTTGCATTTCACTTCATCATCACATCCCTAAATTTCCTCTCTTGCCATTGGCTCAAGTCATACTGGCTTTCCAAAAGATTTCTGAATGTGCCATGCCCACTTATAGGTCTGTCTCTTCATGTACCATTTCCTCTGTCCAAATCATTATTCCTTGCTCACATCTCTGTTTAATTCTTACTGACAATAAAATCTAAACTCAGAAACCACCTTCTCTAGAAAAACTTTCCTGACCCCACTTCCATCTCAATCTGAGATAAAGGCGTCTCTCCTAATGGCATGGGGTCGCCTCTACTAGAGCAGTTTTCAAAATATGATCACATTTACTAATGCTGTTGGTGACATGAGGTTACCTATGCTAATTTTTAAACACAACATGAGTATATTTTAATGAAAGTGGAAGTGTTAGTCGCTCAGTCGTATCCAACTCTTTGCAAACCTATGGACTATAGCCCACTAGGCTCCTCTGTCCGTGGAATTCTCCAGGCAAGAATATTGGAGTGGGTTGCCATACTTCTATCTCCAAGGGGTCTCCCCCTCCCAGGAATCAAACCCAGATCCCCTGTATTGCAGGCAGATTCTTTACTGTCTGAGCCACAACCAAAATACAATACACCATAGTAAACCAATGGCAATAAGATATGGTATTTCATTTGCACTACATGACAAATGTTTAACATCCTTACTCATAAATGATTTTTAGAAACCAATAGGAAAGACATTGATATTCCAAAGAAAATGAAAAAAAAAAAAAGAAGAAGAAGAAGAAGAAAATGAAATAACACAAGTGACTAACATTATCACAATTACTAATCTTCCAGCCAAACACTGAATTCTCATTTTGCAAGCAAGTTCCACAGGAATCAGACTCTGAAACACAGGTGTGCATACAGCTAGGTCACCGAAGGGTGTTTTCTGTCCTCAGAAAAAAAGATTGTGGAAAAGTAGAGGAAAACAGGATTGGACAGGGGTAGAAATTGCACTGTAAATTGATTCAATAACAATAGCTTCAGCCAATCTTATAAGAGCTGTGAAGTTGGGATGCTCCTTGAGAGTTATCCCAAATTGGGGCAAGAGAAATAATCCTGGTATTGACCAGTCAGTAGATGTAGGCTTCCTGTAGGAGACTGGCTTCCTTATGTGAATCAAGGGCAAGGACCAAAGAGAGATTCAGCTAAAAACGGTCAACCACCAACTTTCTCAGCTGCTGTGCTGATGGTATGTGGGCAAGCACCATGAAATCCACTACAGTTCCCTGAAGACAAATACTTTCTCTCATCCACTTCTATGTGCCCTGGGCTAGCAGAGACCCCGAAATATAGGAGGCAGTCAAAAATAAATGTTTACTGAATGAATGCATAGTATAAATTTTAGTTAAATCCATCTTTCTGAAAGCAATATGTGCGGCAGATACCTTATGTTCAATCTGAAAATAAAGACCAAGGAAAATACAAAGTGCAGAATAAATAGCTTTTAATCTAACTTCCGTCTCTTGGCTTCTTAGAAGACTCATAATGATCCTCTGTCTTTAATCTCCCCAACAAAATGAAAAGTTAAAAACACAGCAGCTGGGACTGAAATACAGAGGAAAAATCTTTGCATTAAAAGGGCATTCATATAGTTTTTCACTTGAAGAAAATGTAAGGTTGCAGCAGTCATAGTATTAGTTGAATCTCAGCATCCTTTCCTTATTCACATTTTGTTAAACAAGTCGAGGGTGTGGCCAAGTGTAGCCTCTGGTGGTTATATTAATAACTTGAACATAGGCAAATGAGATAGAACAAATAGGGAATGCAATGCTAGACACTCTTTTTTGCTTAAATTTTATCTGAAAATAAAGAAAACTAGGAAAATGACACAAACTTGATTCAGGCTTACTAACATGCACCATGAGTATTAGAGGTACATGTGGAAAAGTCTAGGAGTCATCATGCAACTGGGAGTGACTGATGGGAAAAGATGAAGATTGGTAGCTTTCAGTGTTAGGATCTAAGAGATGACAGTGTCAATGGATACACCACAAAGGAGTTAAAGCATCACTGAGGATGACGTTAGGTGGTGGAGTGGAGAGAAGAAAATACGTCAGGAGCTAAACTCCCTGTGGCTGGGGAAATGGGTCCTTTTGGATGGGGGTAATTACCAGATAACTGCAGTGATTTCAAAGTCTACAGGGAAGACTTGTAAATCAACTCTTGAAAAGAAAGGCCTTATGAAGGAGAGAAAAGGTGAAAGCGCCCCTTCTCCCTTATCTACAGGAGTCCAGTGAGCATTACACAGAAAAACAGATGCGATAGTCAGGCAAGATTCAAACCTCTAAGTGTCTGAATGCTTTGATTTACACAAAAATCACACAGGAGTGCCATCAGTTTTGCTATATTTGTTTCAAAGGGTGAATTTGTTCCAACATTTTTGGTATATTAGGTAACCATTGGAGCATAATGCAAATTTCACCTGTGCTTATGCAAGATTTTATCTGGAAAAGGGTGAATTCCAAAAAGTTCACCCAACTGAACACATTGAAATATGCAAAAGGCACACAAGCATATGCCTGAAACTTCTACCAGCTACCTCGCTTCAGCATGTGTGTTATGAGTCAAACACACATACAACTTTCCACTTGATTTCAGATCACTTTCTTTCCATTACTTGCTCATAACACAAGCTGCAACCCTCCTGACACCACTTCCACAAGCAAACTTCAGGTCTTTTTCAGGGTAAAGGACCATTTCTATTGTAGCTATGTATTTCTTAGCCATTGAACATATGTCAAACTGTACTACTGTGTTCACTAGCATCTTATCTTTTTCCAGTGCATCACTAATGAAGTTTTTAGTGTTGTGTTCCTTATTCCATTTTTTTCATATGACCTGAAGTTATTATTGCGTGGTTTAGTACAGTGCTGTAATTTACAAGAGCAAATATATCACATGATAGAAGAACTGACTATATTTGCTTAAAAGTGCCAAATCTCATGCTTTCTTCCAAGATTTTGATGCATTTCTATTACCAAGTTCAAGCTCATACTGCTCACCACATAACAGGCCAATTAACTGAGAGACAAATCGTTGGGGACAGGAATAATGACTTTATTTAGAAAGCCAGAAGACTGATAGGACGGTGTGCTAGTGTCTCAAAGAATCATTTTGCCTGAGTTAGATTTCAGGTTTCTTTTATACTATTATAAAAGGGGAGGTAAAGTCAAACATTTCCTGGTTCCTCTCAGTCTTCTGAAGGGATATATTAATTTCTTCTTTCCTGTAGTCATTCGTCAGCAAATCTGGTCTGGATATTTCCTGTGAGGTAAATAAAGATATTTTACCCTAATGCTCCTTACCTGGGAGGCAGTGTTCCCATAGAGGGACTGTTACATATAATTTAAGCTTATAGGAAAAAATCTCTTTCAGAGAAGGTTTTTCCCTATTACAAGAGGTTGGGGGGTTCCCACTGGAATAGGACCAGTGTAGCTGATAGTTGTTCTCTTTTCTTTTCCTACTGGGTTCCAAATGGATAAGTAATCCCTTTGCAAACTTAGGAAAAATTAAGACATGGGGATTTAGCCAATGGATGTCCTACCTTTAGACAGTAACTTGAAATAATCCAAAAATGAATTCTGAAAAATATAAAACTGACTGGGAAGTTACTCTCAGGGACAGTAGAAGTTACGGCATCAGGAACAGAGTGGAGGCAGTGACTGAAGCACAGAAGGAATCTTGTCAGAGTGGAATCTGACAGACTCTTCACCATGGCGGAGAAGTCATCAATTTTTGCTTGTTCTCCAAATCTCAGTTTCCAACCTCTGTGTTTACCTTCTGAGTTACCCAATAACCTACTGGTAAACTTCTCTATTTAGGAAAGCTGCACCTGCAGATAGAATCCTGACACTAACTCCTCCTCAGATCTAACATTACAGCAAACACTGATGATTCTGACCAAGGTGCTCTGTGGAATTCAGTTTGAGAATTATTGTTCTTAAGTGGATCACAGAACTATTGTTTTGAAATAGTTCAATACTATACTGTTTAAATTCACCAGCCTTTTTTTTTTTCTTTTTACTGAGATCTGTTCACTCAATCATGAGAACCTTTTAAAAAGTGTTAACTTTGTCATGTTCAGGAAGACAGTTTTTCTGGAGACAATCACACATTTTGCAGGTGGAGGGTTGGGAGGCAGATAGAATTTTCTTCCCCTACTTTTCTCAACTCTGATCATTTTTTCAGGTCAGAATAGTAAAGTTTCCAGCTTTCTAAACCACCACATTTTATACTAACAGAAAAAAAGCCTGAACCAACGAAAACTACAAAATAGAATACAATCTTCTGAAAAGATTTTGCTCATCAGTATTAGTCATATCCCCTGGAAAATAGAAATTTGGGAGTGATAAAATTTTATTTCTCAGTGAATCACAAGTTTCATACATTCTCCCCAGGAACCCATTTCTCCTCCTTCAAAAGATTTCAGCTTTTTAAAATCCAGAGACTTTGGGAGGTGGAAACCCAAATACAGTGAATTTGGCAATGTTTTATCAGTCAGTCTCTGTTCGAACTACTAACTTCACTGACTCCAAAAACTGCAGTCCACAGGGTTGCAGAGTTGGACACACAGTATGCATTCAGTCGCTCAGTCGAGTCTGACTGTTCGCAACCCCATGGACTGTAGCCTACCAGACTCCTCTGTCCATGCAATTCTCCAGGCAAGAATACTGGGGTGGATAGCCATTTCCTTCTCCAGGGATATAGCCTAGGGATTGAACCCAGGTCTTCCTCATTGCAAACAAATTCTTGACTGTCTGAGCCACTAGGGAAGCACATATATACTCTTTTTCCAGTGTAACTCTAATAATGCAACAAATAGCATAGTTCAATACTGGACAATGACCATAACTTCTATAAGGAAGTGATGCATTCTTGTAAAATTGCATACCACTGCATTATCCACATAGTGTTTCAAAATGACCAACAAGTCTTACAAGTGGGACTCAATTTCCTCACCTGTGAAATGAATTTGTTGCAATCAGCAATTTCCTTGGTCCATTCTAGTTCTAACATTCAATTGTTTATATAAAAACTAACAGAAGTTCACTGTACATATCCTTATTTCTTATTAAAAATGATTAATAACTTCATTAGTTTATCATATAGTAAACTGTTATCTGATTATTTTTAAAAAACACAAATCCTAATTTTCCATTTCCAAGTTGACTTAAATTAGAGCTCAGAGATTTTTGTATTGTAATCCTGTGCATTATAATCATTAATTTTACTGCCACTAAATATTCAAAGGTAACATGTTTTCAAAGAGCAAGTTATACAGCATACCTAACAATGGTAAGAAATCAAGTCACTAAACCATTACAGTGAGCCCTCAATTTTCTGGCAGTGGTAGTAAAATTGGTCATTTAGTGTAACTGAATTTCTAAGTTAATAGACTCATTACGTACCAGGTAATCCATTAGAAGAACTGTGCTACATTCAATTAACAGATACTTTTAGTGAGAACAAACCAATTTTCTTATTTATGAAAAATTAGATAAAACTTAGAATAAGGTAAAAAAAATGTCTTTAAGAGAAATTCCTTAGTTGTTTTTTAACAGACTTTATATTTTTTAGAGCAGTTTTAGGGTAACGGCAAAACTGAGTGGAAAGTCAGAGATTTCCTTCATATACCCTGACCTCACACATGCATAGCTTCCCTCATTATCCACCTCCCTCACCAAACCAGTACATTTAGTACAACTTATGAACCTACATCAGACTTCCCAGGTGGCACAGTGGTAAACAATCTGCTTGTTAAGGCAGGAGATGCAAGAGACACAGGATCAATTCTTGGGTGGGGAAGATCCCCTGGAGGAGGAAATGGCAACCCACTCCAGTATTCTTGCCTGGAAAATTCCACGGGCAGAAGAGCCTGGCGGTCTACAGTCCATGGGGTCACAAAGAGTCAGACATGACTGAGTGACTAACCACACAGCACATGAACCTACATTGACATGTCTTCGTCATCCAAAGTCCACAATTTACATGCGGGTTCACTCTTGGCGCCACCCATTTAATGGGTTGGGACAAACATGTAAGGACACGTGTCCATCACTATCATACAGAGTATTGTCACTGCCTGAGACATCCTCTGTGCTCATCTATCCTTCCCTCTTTTGCTTCTAACCTCTTGCAACCAATTATGCCTTTTGCAGTTGAAATTGTATGTTTGTAGAGGGCCTAGACCACTACTGGGGCCTCCTCACTCCAGTTCCAGAATCTTCACTGGACAAGGGTTTGGTAATACAACCCATCAGCTCAAGCCAGTGGACAGTTGCTCTATGGGTTAGAGAAAACATACATTTTCAACATCATTCAGGAGTGAAAGCCACTTAAGCAGTATCTAGAGGAATATACTGGGATCAAATCTCTATCTACTTTTGATTAAAGCCTTCAGACCGAGTGAAGTCGTATGTTAAATTGTAGACTTCTGTCCTTAAAAGAGGCAAATAATTTCTGTCTTGTAGAATAGATAACTCCAAAGATTATAGTCTATTACACTGCAATACATTCACTTGTTTTGAATATAAGCCAGAAATATTCATAACTTCCCTGATTAAATCGTGTGTGCACACATACCCACACCCACCCCCACACCTTCACACACAGACTTTCTTTCTTCAGATGTTCTTTGAACTGGTTACACTGTCTTATCAACTCTCTCATTAATTAATGAGCTGAACAAAATTTCTGACACATGTTCATTTTATATTTGTGTGAGAGTCATCGTGCTGCCCTTTTGAAAAATAGAATTTAAAATTCATTCACTACAAATGCCTGTAACACATAACATGTTAAAGTCATGGTGTTGTGAGCCAAGTGGAACCAACAAATAAAAGTCATTCCCAACCCTAGAGAATCTCACAATCTAATCAAACAGCTAACTTGAGAGCAGAGATAAGTGCACCGGCAGAGGGGTGATGAAACTGCCAACGAACTGAAGCAATCTTACTTGTCCTGTCAGGATTTTTTTAAAAAGGATGATTTCAAAAAGAAATGGCAATTGGACTTAACATTTAAATATATAATGGACTTTCAGAGTGTAGAAATATAAGGTTAATTTCTAAGATCAACACATAATACAAAAATCACCCATAAACAAAATAACCCTACAGGAGACATGTATACTCAACCACAAAGGGCATTTTGTTATATATAACCCTGCACGGAACTAAGAATGCAAGGATGTCTAATATATATAGAAATGTAAGGGACATAATCTCAGAGACAAACTATATCCAGAGACCTAATCTCTCAAATGTTTTGTTACCAGGAAGATGTGAAAAAAGGTATGGCTTTTTCTGATCTTTGTTATCATTTATTTCTATAGACTATTCTTTTAACTCTTTTCTATAGACCAGTACTTTTAACTCTTCATTAGGCATTGTTCCTCTATAAAAGACTCTGCAAATAAAGGCTATCTCAACCAATTTCATGGCCAACTGAACAAAACATCTCATTTATTCATTAATGGTCAGGGAGATATTAAAATTACTCACATAATGATTCCTATTGGCTTCAGCCGTCAGACATTTACTAATTCAGATTTGACCACATTTGTTGCCTAGATCACATACTTGCCTTACCAATCAGAAAGGAAAGACTCACAAGCTCCGCAAGTCTTTTAGGTTGTGGTTTCTAATTTATTTTGTGCTTGTGTGTTGAACTGGGGAAGGAATAATGTTTGCATTTCTCTAAGCATGTTTTGTTGAACTTAGAGAAGTTAAATGTGTTCCTGTACCAAGGAACTCCACTGTTACAGAGAAGATACCAAAATATATACAATATAAGCCAAGGGAATGGTATAAGTAATAGTAAGTAACTTAAATCTATAGGGCAAGTTTGAGGAGCTAGGAACACCTTGGATTTGATGTGATCATCTTCCTCTTTTTCTTTTCCAGCTTTATTTTGTGAAGCTGGAGAAGAAAATAAAGGAGTGTTTTGTGATTATTGATATACCAATATGATTGATATTTAGCATTGTGTAAGTTTAATGTGTATAACATGCACATTTACTTATACATTGTAAAATGACTTCCATGGTAGTGTTCATTAGTACCTCCATCACCTCATATAATTATCAACTCTATTATCAACTTCCAAGCATATAATACAGTTTTGTTGACTAGAACGACCATGCTATACATTAGATCCCCAGAGCTTAATTCATCTATGCTAGAACTTAGTATCCCATGACCAAATTCTCTCCCTTCCCCTCACTCCCAAGACCCTGGTAACCACTATTTACTGTCTGTTTCTGTGAGTACAGCTTTGTTAGATTCCATATGTGAGTAATAGCATACATAATTTGTCTTTTTTTTAATCTGAATTATTTGAGTCAGCATAATGCCTTCAGGGTTTAACTATGTTGTAAAAAAGCTGGGTTTCCTTCTTTCTCATGATTGAGAGAGAAGGAATATTTTAATTTTTATATTAAAATATTTTAAATTTTAAAATATTAATTTAACTTTTAATGTTTTAATTTTAAAATTTAATTTAAAATTCAACACTTTAATTTTATATTAAATATTATTTTAGTATAGAATATATATTCTATACTAAAATATACATTAAAATAAAATGCTAGTTTTATATGTTAGCCCCACGGATGAATAATATTCCATTGTGAGTACATATATTTTTTCTTCTTCATCATATCATATCTTCTTTATTTATTCATAGATGGATACAGGTTGTTTCCCTGTATTGGCTATTATGAACTGCTGTGATGAACATGATTGTGCAGGTATCTCTTGAGGATCGTGATTTCATTTCCTTTGCATATATATATACCCAGAAGTGCAATTGCTATATTATATGGTAGTTTTACTTTTAATTTTTAGAGGAACCTCTATATTGTTTTCATAGTGTCTATAATTTCCCACCAAGGCACAAGAGCTTCTTTTTCTCCATACAATTGCCAACACTTACTGTTTGTTTTTGATGATAGCCATTCCAATCATTGTGAGGTAGCATGTATGAAACCACAAATATTAAAAAAAAGAAGTAAAGTCTCTATTGCTTCCTTTTCTTCAAAATCTTAGTCATTGAAATCCTAGCTGCATAGATTGATTACCTTACAATCCACTTTTGTATTCCTGATCCCCTGAGACTGTGGAAGGCTCCAAGCCACGTCTTTCTGCCTAGCATTTCAGAATGCGCTCCTTATGAACAGATCCGAGGTTAAGGGCAGAGGGTCTGGCTCTTCTCAAGACATTTGTGTCTTCCCTATATCTTGGCTTCCTTGAACTCCTGACTTCCAGAGTTACTCTGCTTGCTCTTGGATCTGATGTTTTTGTCTTATCTTATCTGAATTTCAAAATTGTTAGCTGAAGAGATGGTCTGATACAAGTTATTCTTTCATATCCTGAAGCAAAAAATGAGAAAAATCACTCGATAATTTATTGGAGATTGTAGTGGTTTGAATAGTGATCCTCGAAAAGGTTTATCTACCTAGAACCTCAGAATGTGACCTTATTTGGAATGAAGGTCTTGGCAGATCTAATTAAGACAAGGGTCTTGAAATGAGATCATCTTGGCTTAAGGTGGGTCCTAAAACCAATGACTAATGTCCTTGCAAGAAAGAGACTAAAAGAAAACAAAAACACTGAAGAGGAGGCCCTTTGAAGTGCAGGCTGAAATTGGAGCGATGCCTTTCCAAACCACGGCAACCCTGGCGTCACCGAAGAAAAGTATAATTTTCCTCTGCCATCTTCTCAGGAAGCACCTGCCCATCGACACCTTGATTTCAGACATTAGCCTCCACATCTGTGGAGGAATATATTTCTGTTGTTTTAAACCATGAAGTTTCTGGTAATTTATTATGGCGGCACTAGGAAACTAATGTGGTGACAAATTGTGCAGTTTTAATTTATGATCAATTAAATGTAAACACTGTACCCCTACATGACAAAAGCACTTAGAGTCATTGCTAATTAGATTTACCAGTTTATATATTAACAAGATCATATTGTGTCAAAAATATTGGATTTAATGCAGTTCTCTCATTTGACAAATGAGGGATCCACGGGCCTCAGAAAGGAAGGGATTTTCATTTACCATTTTAAATTGCCACCTCCCAGGCAACATTTTGATACCAGATCTTGCCTGGCCTATTAGTGATTGTTGATTTACCACTGCAGTCACTCAGCATTTGAAGTTTTTATCTTCTCTCCAAAAGCCTAAGTCAGGCAGTGTGCACGTGTGTTAGTCGCTCGGCTGTGTCGGACTCTGTGTGACTCTATGGACTTTAGTCTGTCAGGGTCCTCTGTCCATGGAATTCTCCAGGCAAAAACACTGGAGTGGAGAGCCATTTCCTTCTCCAGGGCATCTTCCTGACCCAGGGACCGAACCTGGGTTTCCTACGTGGCGGGCAGATTCCCTACCGTCTGAGCCATCAGGGAAGTCCTCACTTTGCAGGCAACTCAGTGTAAACTCCCCAGCTCTGATTCAGTGTGATGACAAGTGTTGGGGCACAGGTCAGCTGGGCAAGACTGCTTCCTATTGAATTTGAAAAGTGAAAATACCTTTCAGATAACTCTTTGGCTTTGTAGGAAGTTAAGCCACCACCTCTTCATTTCTTCTAACTCTTTTGTCTCACTAGTGCATTTACCTTTCTGAACAATTATCTAGTTATAACCAACTTCTTCCCTTGGACAATAAGGAGATCCAACCAGTCAATCATAAAGGAAATCAGCCCTGAGTACTCAATGGAAGGACTGATGCTGAGGCTGAAACCAGTATTTTGATCATCTGATGTGAACAGCTGACTCATTAGAAAAGTTCCTGATACTGGGAAAGATTGAGGGCAGAAGGAGAGGCGGGTATCAGAGGATGAGGATGCTGGATAGCATCACCAATGCAATGGACATGAACTTGGGCAAACTTCAGGAGATTGTGAGGGGCAGGGAAGCCTGGTGTGCAACAGTCCATGGGGTCACAGAGAGTTGGACACGACTGAGCGACTGAACAGCAACCAACTTGCAGTAGGTTTCCAAACACATAGCATTTTTATGACTCTGAGTCTCCTCTGTACAACCAACAGTCTTCCACTTGATTAGACCATGCATACTCTTTAAAACTATCTCCTCACCTCCTTATCAACCTTCTCCCATCCTCTTTAATATCCTCCCTCTCAAAACAATGGTTGGAATTCCACATCTGTGCTCCAGTAAATCCCTTTAAAATTTTACTGGAAACACTGGTACTCTTTACTGTGACCTTCCTTTCTGTGAGTGCCTAATAGCAAGAAAATATGCACTACTTTCCTTTGAAAATTTTAATATCTGGCAATAAATTAATTTTTTTCGGTTTTATTTATTTATTTACTTTACAATATTGTATTGGTTTTGCTGATTCATTGACATGAATCAGCCATGGATTTACATGTGTTCCCCATCCTGAACCCCCCTCCCACCTCCCTCCCCATCCCATCCCTCTGGGGCATCCCAGTGCACCAGCCCTGAGTACCCAGTATCATGGCAATAAATTTATACTGAATTAAATAGAACAAGAATGGAGAAGTAAGCAAGGTACCACTGTCTGCAGGGTATTCTGTAGGGCTACTACCTGGACTACTATTCTGGCTGATGGTGAAACTAACGAACCACACAACTCCGGGCACTGCATTCAACATGCAAGTTCAATGAAGGGAGTACCAGAGGGTCATTTGGTGCACAAACAATATATTTATACAGGGCAGTTGTGGCAGCCTCTTGCTGTCAAACTCACAGAGAAGGTCATCCTTTCTACTTTCTCTAATCCAAAATCCATCATCAGATCCTGTACAGAATTCTTCATAGTAACAATATTTTGCTGAGAATTGACATAGTCCTAGACCTTTTTTGCATATTGTTTCATTGTACTTTAGTATAATCAAATTAGTCTTCCCTCTTGATCAGACAGTAAAGAATCTGCCTACAATGCAGGAGACCTAGCTTTGATCCCTGGGTGGGGAAGAACCCCTGGAGAAGGGAATGGCTACCATTATTACCAGTATTCTTGCCTGGAGAATTTGTTAATATCCTACAAATAAAGAAATAGAATTGTAGAATGATTAAATAAATCCAGCATTCATAGCTGTGAATTCCTGACATTAAAACATACCAGATTTTCTGCTATGGCATACTGTTTGCCCATAATTTTCATGGAACATGTTTGACTTGTATTGTTTTTCTGATTTTAAACCTTCCAGTTATGGTATAAAAAGGTGATAAGCATGTAGTATTCAGGAATATACACTTTCCAGCATATCCCTTAGGTCAAAGGTAAATATCATCCTGGTGTAATTAACATGGTGAATGATCTTATGTTAGTAGGCAATGTGGTAAATAGCAATACACTAGAAATTTAAAAAAAAAAAAAAATACCGCCTATTTTTTTCAAATTCTTCCTAAAACATTCAGATCCAAAGATCATTTGGGGGTACAAAATGTTTCCTTTATTTTTCTCTAAATTTAAATCCAAGGGAAAAGATGATTTTTTCTTGGTTTTTCGCTTTTTTTTTTTTGGAACTGGACATATCCCATTTAGAATGCATTTTCATTGTGTGTTCTGTCAATACTTTTACTTTTAAAATATCATTTTTATTTTTCCTCCAGCCTTGCCATATGATTTCTAGTTTCTAGAAATTCATATGATTTCTTCTGCTGCTGAGTATTTTACAATAGACTGAGCAGTTGTCAACTACTTACTCCCTGACTTCTGTTTAGTTTCTGGATAAAGAAGATGCTCTGTTGGCACCTCTCTGGGACATTCTAGGTTCCCTATGACAAAGCAAAATTTTAGTCCTCAGATGTTTCTTTACAGTTAGTGAAGTATAACTTTCTGACTTGAGGGGAAAAGGCTTGAGAAGGCTTATCCAAAAGACATACAAGATTCCTCAAACATCAAAGAACTCTTAAAAAGCAATGCGTTGATGAATAAAATGCAATGAATCATAAAGTTGCTTGAATCTTATTTGAAATGCATGTAGATTTTAAAAAGGCAAAGTGACTGTGACTGAAAATGTATTTTTGATCACTTCACATGAAAATACATTACCAATAGGTAGCTCATTTAAATTGAGTTCTCAAATAAATTCTTATTACCCGAATTATCCCTGTTCATCTGTTACTTGAGGTATTTTGCACTCTACTAATGAGCTAGAAAAATTTAGCTGTCGAGTTAATAAGCACAACCTTTGAACTCATGTAGTTTTAAAATTATTTTGCCAAAATTATTGAAGAAATTGATTTGAAGAAATCAGACCAGCAATTTAACATCACCATTGGCTGATCCCTAAAGAACTTTCCAGTCTTCTTTTGTGTAGCATCTGCTCTAGATAATTTTGCTTTTAAGGACTTTTTGTACAGTAATGGGATTAATGGTTCATTTGGACCAGGTTACCTCTAGTGCATTTGTAGAGAATGATTTTTCTTTCAAGCTCTTTCCTGGAACAGTCAAGCCCAGTTGTCCACATCCATGTATCTTTATATGGATAACAATGGCTTCAGGTTTTAAGTGGGGCCGAAATTGCCCATTTCCCCAGCTCTCCTTTCCAAGCAGAATAGAGGTGCTATTGAAAGCTCTTTGGCAAGACTGAGAAGTAGAGATGCTTGTACTTTTTGAACTTACTTTTTAGTGTTGCATGATCTGATCCTTTTGTGCTGATATTATAAAAGAAGTCAATAAGTTCTTCTCTTATAGACTTGCTATATAATGAATTTTTCCACTCTAAAATTTTTATTCTTCCTGATGTCAGACATCTACATCTTTTATTTTCCCTACCAATGTCTTACCATTTTAAAGGTGTTTATGAATTGTACTTACATATATTTTCTTTTAAAATAGTGGTCTTTAATTTCATTTTTAAAAAATGGAAACAGATGTACTGCCTGTGCAATTTCTCTTTCTTGTTTATGTGGACAGTTTCATCTAGTATCTACAAATAGAATACTTTCTGGTAGTTTCTTCATTTATCACCTGAATTCTTCAAAAACCAAGGAAGTTCAAAAGGTTTAATCTTTTTCAAATACTTCCTTTACATTCCTGAAAATTTCCTATTGTATACCTTATTTTGTGAGTTCCATTATTTTCTAAAATTATATAACAAAGCTATTTCATGTAGTTAAGTTTAATCTTAAAGTAAAATAAAGCACTATGTTTTTAAAAGAGTTTCAAACTCTTCTGAATAAAATTTCTGGAGAGTTGATTTAAGAAAATAGATTTGAAAACTAAGCATAAATTTTAGACATATGTAATTTTAAGGGAGAGTATATGTGATAAATTCTTCTTGAATTGAACATTATTATATTTGAATGCTGGTTCAAATTCAACTTATTCTCAACATTAGCCAGAGCTTGAATTGACATTTTTATGAATACCTGTATTGTGGTAATTTTGAGATTACCTATAAATGGCTCCTTTATATTTAATTTTGTCAAGCACAAGCAAGGACTTTGCTAATTAACTAGGCTTATGAAGTATTACTCACACCCTTTTATTTCTGATAATTGCTGATCTTTAGAGATGCTTGAATTAGTTGCAAAATTAGTAATTTTCTATTTATATTTCCCACATTTCACAGTAAATGAATAAGCTTGAAGTTAGCTGAATTTCAGGTTTCAGTAGAGATAAATTTTGGGTACAGATAAAGTGAAAAGGCGGGGATGAGATGCAGACTTTCAGAAAAGCAAGAATGAAATACATTTATGTAAATGCTGGTGCCATGATGAGAACTACGTAATCATGAAGTTAGAAGAGAAGTTAATGATAATCAAATTCAATGCCTTCATTTAACCAGTGATGAAAATTATGCCTGAGAAGTTTTAACAACTGCCCATGATCACACACCTAGCTACCATTTAAACTAGCCTGAAATTCAGATCTGTAACTATTGTGGTTTTGCTACTTCCACTAAGTGTTCCAGAAATTATAGGTAGAAGATGAGAAATTTAACTGAACAGAGACTGTGTGCCTCTTCCTATTCTTACATTATAATTTCTTTCATGATGACCTTCAGGTAAGTTTCAAAGTAACAGTACTTGGAAAGTTTTTGAAGCTTAGAGAGTCTTCAGAATATATCATAGCTATCAGTACATGTCATAGTGACATGATGGTGATTTTAATGTATATATGTTTAATCTGCTTATCATAAGTCTTGGAGACACCATTATGTTCAGAAGTTAATTCCTCAATATATCTCTGAGTCTAGATTTAAATGGAATTTCTACATTGAACCAAGCAGAATCATCCATTTCCATTATTCTAGTATAAAGTAGGGCTCCTAAATGACTAAGGCAATTTGATATTGTACTCATCTCACACGTTAGCAAAGTAATGCTCAAAATTCTCCAAGCCAGGTTTCAACAGTACGGGAACTATAAAGTTCCAGATGTTCAAGCTGGATTTAGAAAAGGCAGAGGAACCAGAGATCAAATTGGCAACATCCGTTGGCTTATTGAAAAAGCAAGAGAGTTCCAGGAAAACATCTACTTCTGCTTTATTGACCACACTAAAGCCTTTGATTGTGTAGATCACAACAAACTGTGGGAAATTCTTAAAAGAGATGCGAATACCAGAACACCTGGCCTGCCTCCTGAGAAATCTGTATGCAGGTCAAGAAGCAACAGTTAGAACTGGACATGGAATAACAGACTGGTTCTAAATCACAAAAGAAGTATGTAAGGCTATATATAGAATCAATATTGCTGGGAGGAATATCAATAACCTCAGATATGCAGATGACACCACCTTTATGGCAGAAAGTGAAGAAGAACTAAAGAGCCTCTTTAAATGAAAGTGAAAGAGGAGTGTGAAAAAGTTGGTTTAAAACTCAGCATTCAGAAAACTAAGATCATGGCATCCAGTCCCATCACTTCATGGCAAACAGATAGGGAAGCAATGGAAACAGTGACAGACTTTATTTTCTTGGGCTCCAAAATCACTGCAGATGGTAACTGCAGCCATGAAATTGCTTGCTCCTTGGGAGAAAAGTTATGACCAACCTAGACAGCATTTTAAAAAGCAGAGACATTACTTTGCCAACAAAGGTCCATTTGGTCAAAGCTATGGTTTTTCCAGTAGTCATGTATAGATGTGAGAGTAGGACTGTAAAGAAAGCTGAGCACCAAATAATTGATGCTTTTGAACTGTGGTGATGGAGAATACTCTTGAGAGTCCCTTGGACTGCAAGGAGATCCAACTAGTCCATCCTAAAGGAAATCAGTCCTGAATATTCATTGGAAGGACTGATGCTGAAGCTGAAACTTCAATACTTTGGCCACCTGATGTGAAGAACTGACTCATTTGAAAAGACCCTGATGCTGGGAAAGATTGAAGGTGGGAGGAGAAGGGGATGACAGAGGATGAGCTGGTTGGATGGCATCACCAACGCAATGGACATGAGTTTAAGTAAGCTCCTGTGGCTGGTGATGGGCAGGGAAGCCTGGTTTGCTGCAGTCCATGGGGTTGCAAAGAGTCGGAAATGACTGAGCAACCAAACTAAACTGAAGCTGATATACTACCCACATCTGTAAACTCTTTGACCTCTGAGCATGTTGAATGCTGCTGCTGCTGCTGCTAAGGCACTTCAGTTGTGTCCGGCTCTGTGTGACCCCGTAGACGGCAGCCCACCAGGCTCCCCCATCCCTGGGATTCTCCAGGCAAGAACACTTTAGTGGGTTGCCATTTCTTTCTCCAATGCCTGAAAGTGAAAAGTGAAAGTGACGTCGCTCAGTCGTGTCCAGACTCTTGACTCTTAGTGACCCCATGGTCGCCTACCAGGCTCCTCCGTCCATGGGAATTTCCAGGCAAGAGTACTGGAGTGGGTTGTCATTTCCTTCTCCAGAGCATGTTGAATAGATATTACTTAATAATAACAATCACATACAGTTGACTCAAAATCATGAGTCTCAAATAGAAGATTTCATTCTAGGATTTCAGTCTCTAGGATTCTCTGATAATCTTTCAGATTGTAGCATCGTGAAAGTGAAAGTATTAGTCACTTAGTCGTGTCCAACCTTTGTGACCCTGTGGACTCTAGCCCGCCAGGCTCCTCTGTCCATGTAATTCTCCAGGTGAGAATACTGGAGTGAGTAGTCATCCCCTTCTCCAGGGGATCTTCCTGACCCAGGAATTGAACCTGGGTCTCCTGCATTGCAGGCAGATTCCTCACCGCTTGAGCCATGGGGAAACCAACCTGCCACCACTTGTGGTAGTATATATCACAAGTAGCATATATCACAGTACCAGGTAAATTCCAAAAAGTTTTGCCTTGTTTGCACTGTTTTCTTAGTTGCAAAAAAAAATTGAAACTCTAATTGGCAGTCAACTTTCTGATTAAAGATTGAATTGTTAGAGGTTTACATTGAAGTATAAATATTAATACAGATGCAGAAAAGTGCTCATATAGTAGATGTACCCTTCAAAGGGTTTTCTCAAATTGCAAAACTGTGGAACCAATGCCCAGATCAAGAATCACTATTCATATATATTCCCAGGAGTGGGATTTCAGGGTCATACGGCAGCTTTATGTTTAGTTGTGTGTGTGTGTGTGTGTGTGTATGTGTGTGTATGTGTGTGTGTGTTTTTAAGGAACCTCCATGCTATTCTCCAGAGTAGCTGTACCAATTTACATTCCCACTGACTATGTAGGAAAAATTCCCTTTTCTCCACACCTTCTTCAGCATTTATTGCTTGTGGATTTTTAAAATTGTATTGAATTATTTATTTTGGTTGCGCCGGGTCTCCACTGCTGAGTGCAGGCTTTCTCTAGTTGCTGTGAGCAGGGGCTCCTCTTCGCTGTTGTGCACGGGCTGGTCTTGTCGCAGAGCACAGGCTCTGGGGTACACAGGCTTTATTAGCTGCAGTAGGTAGGTTTTAGTTGTTCCACTGCATGTGGGATCTTCTCGGATCAGCAAGCAAACCCATGTCCCCTGCACTGGCAGGCAGATTCCTATCCACTGAGCCACCAGGGAAGTCCCTGTTTGTGAATTTTTTCTTTTTTATTTTTTTTTATAATAGCCATTCTGGCTGGTGTGAGGTGATATCTCATTGTAGATTTGATTTGCATTTCTCTAAAATTTACAATGTTGACCATCTTTTCATATGCCTCTTGGCCATCTCTGTCTTTTCAGAAATGTCTATATAGGTCTACTGCCCATCTGTTGATTGGGTTGTTTGTTTTGGTGTTGTTAAGCATCATGAGAGTGGAGGTGAAAGTCGCTCAGTCGTGTCCGACTCCTTGAGACCCCATGGACTATACAGTCCATGGTGTTCTCCAGGCCAGAATACTGGAGTGGGCAGCCTTTCCCTTCTCCAGGGGCTCTTCCCAACCCAGGGATGGAACTCAGGCCTCTTGCATTACAGGTGGATTCTTTACCAGCTGAGCCACAAGGGAAGCCCAAGAAAACCGGAGTAGGTAGCCTTTCCCTTCTCCAGGGCATCTTCCCAACCCAGGAATCGAACCAGGGTCTCCTGCATTGCAGGCAGATTCTTTACCAACTGAGCTATCAGGGAAGCGTTTTTAAATTTTGGAAATGAATCCCGTTGGTCACATCATCTGAACTATTTTCTCCCAATCTGTGGGTTGTCTTTTCATTTTGTTTATTGTTTCTTTTGCTATGCAAAAGCTTTTGATTTTAAGTAGGTACTATTTGTTTATTTTTGGTTTTATTTCCATTATCCTGGGAGATGGATTTAAAAAGATGTTACCGTGATTCATATCAGAGAGCGTTCTGCCTATGTTTTCCTCTAGGAGTTTAAGGATACAAGCACGCCAATGTTCAGTGCAACGCTGTTTACAGTAGCCAAGAAATGGAAGCAACCTAAATGTCCATTGACGGAAGAATGGATAAGGGAGATGCAGTATGCTTATATGATGGGATATTTGCCACTAAATGAATGAAACAATGCCATCTGCAGCAATATGGATGGACCTAGAGATTGTCACACTGAGTGAAGTAAGTCAGACAGAAAAGAAGCAGCATCGTATGACGTTCCTTATATATGGACTCTAAAATGAAATGACACAAATGAACTTACTTACAAAACAGAAAGAGACTCACAGAGAATGAACTTATGGTTGCCAGAGGGGAAAGATGGGAGAAAGGGGTAGTTAGGGACTTTGGAATGGACACGTACAGACTGCTGTTTTTAAAATGAATAACCAACAAGGACCTATGTATAGCACATGGAACTCTGCTCAATGTTATGTGGCAGCCTGGATGGGAGGGTAGTTTGGAGGAGAATGGATTCATGTCTGTGGGTGACTGAGGCCCTTTGCTGTTCACTTGAAACTATCACACCATTGTTAATCTATACCCCAATACAAAATAAAAAGTTAAAAAAAAAAAAAGAGCCACTATCCAGAAATTTATCTTGCCCCTTCCAGACACTAACATCCTTTATCCCTGAATCCTAACACCATAGATTAGTTTCGCATCATTTGCATCTTTTGTGCTTGATATACATGAAATTATGCATACTTTTATTTCTGGGTTCTTTTGTTTGACATTATGCTTTTAAGATTTATCCATATTTTTTTTCATGTTAAGTGTAACCCATTCATTCTCATTGTTCTATAGTATTTCACTGTGTGAGTATGTCAGTATGTCAATATATCAAAATATCCTTGCTTCTGCTAATGGATTTTGATAATTTCTGATTTTAGGTTATTGCTGACACTGATATTGTGAACATTCTAATATACGCTTATATTTCAGTCAGGCACATACTCCGGGGTTAAAATGCCTGATCAGGTGAACACTCAGCTTTAGTTCAGGCTTAGTGTAGACTGAAAAATAATATTCCAAAGTAGTTATACCTGTCTACAGTTCCACAAAACTGCTGTGCTTTAGGCATTACCTTTTTTAGACATTCAGATAAGGATATGTTTTCACATATCCACACTGTGGATTTAAATCTCTGTTTCCCCGTACTGAAATTGAGCACTTTTTCAGGTTTATTTGTTTCCTTTCTTTTGTAAAAATCTTTTGTTCTTTTGCCAACTTTTGCATTGATGATCTGTAATTTCATATAGACTTATAGGAATCTTTTGTATATTCTAGATAGGAATTCCTTGTCAGGTGGATGTATTGCAAATCTGTTTTCCCACTTACATATTGTCTTCTCACTTAAGGTGTCTTCTGATGAAAAGAAAGATCTGATTTTTAACATTTCAGTTTATCAATGTATTTCTTTTATGGTTACTTGTCCTTGTGCCATACTTAGGAAATTTACCCCAAGTTAATTTAGATATTCTTACTAAATTTTCTACTAATATATTTATTGTTTTACCTTTTACATTTAGATCTGCAGCCCATTTGGAATATGTGTATGTGTTACGAGGTAGGAGCCAAGATACATTTTTTTTTGTATATGAATATTCAGCTAACTTAGCACATTTTATATAAAATATTGTACAATTTTCTTTACACTTCCGTGCAGTATTTTAAGTGTACTCACTTTAGGTTTGGACAGTTCAAAGCAGATTTTTTAAGAGTTTTCTAGGGAAGGGATATAACAAATAATTAAATATTATTGTGATATTTTCCTTAGGAAGAAATATTTGAGATAATTGGGAGAATCTCAGTGTCTAGAAACAAACACCAACTTTTTGCTTGCTTTCAATTTTCACATAACAAGATAAAGCAATTTTCTAATATTCCTATGTCCTGGCATTTAGATTTCTTTAGAAAGCTTCTATATATCAAACAGTTACCAATATCTTTAAATTGATCACTAATCCCTTTAAACGATATGTACTCCAGAGAAGAGGTAAGACTAATTTTCCCACCGTTATCTCCTTTGATAGTATTTTCACATTTGACACTTTCAGGCACTAGGAGGAGGGATTAATATTACTGCAAATAAGACGTTCCTTTCTTTGGAATATCAGTTACAGAGAAATGATATGGGCTTTCAATTTAAATGGATCTGTTTCTACTATGAATTTGGAGGGAAAATTATTTTTTGAGGTTCATTTTTCTACTCTGTAAATAATAGTGCCTACCCTGTAACATTATTGTGATAATCAATACAAATAAGATGCAATGTTTGTAAAACATCTCACCAAATAAGAAATGTGGAGGAAACCATCTCTTAAGAGAAAGAACGTGTGGAAAAATGCAAATTGCTTGAGCTAAATAGCCAAATTGATCAAATCCAAATTCCACTTTGAATTTTCAGTTTAAAAGAGCTTTGGCTATTTGCTCATATTGCACATTGCTCCTCCTCTCCCAAAATGCCTATAAAAGTGCTGAAAATAATACAACTTGAAATACTGATAAAAACTAAAATCCTCAAATTATCAATCATTGGACTTTAAGAAAAGCAGTAAGAACCTGACTCATGTTTGTATCAGAAAGTTAAGAAGAATACTCCCCTTCTGCCCAAGGCTCAAAAAGCTGGAACCGAGCAGAAAACTAGGCTCCCGATCTTCAGCTTCTTGTTTTATTGTGTCATGTCACTGCATGTCCCATGGAATCACATCACGTCTTATCAGGTATGGCATCATACGGTTCTGCATTGTCTGTATGAAGTAACCAGAGTAATAGTCTTGCCTGCTTGAGTCTTTAAACAGCATCTTTCGATCTGGGTATCCAAGAACTCATTAGGACAGACAGTGGGAAGACAGAAGGGAGACAGTTTGGATGAACTGAGCACGCTGAATTCTGGGGGGTAAGGTACCCTTGGCTTCCCAAGTGGAGCTAGTGGTAAAGAACCCTCCTGCCAGTGCAGAAGACCTAGGAGATATGGGTTCAATGCCTGGGTCAGGAAGATTCCCTCGAGGAGGGTACAGCAACCCACTCCAGTATTGCCTGGAGAATCCCATGGACACATGAGCCTGGCAGGCTACAGTCCATATGGTCACAAAGGGTTGAATCCGACTGAAGTGACTTAGACTATGGTACCCTTAAGCAAACTCTTAAGACAAAGACCTTAAGACAAAGACCCCATCAGTGGTATTCGGAAATTTTATTTTTCATAAATTACATTCACTCTCAGTGTCATAGAACTAGACATTAATTTTCCAAGTCAGTCCATTAGAAAGGTGCTAGAAAAATTATTTCCGGATGCAAAATATTGTAATAAGAGCTGTGAATTCCAGGCTCTCTTCCAGATGTAGATCAGAAAAGCCAATTATTAAGCAAGTGAATATGGAGCAAGATCAAGGGCAATCCAGGATTTCAATGTGGGGCATAAGTAAATTCATTCTTTTAAAAATAAGTGTAGCTGGAAAAAATGTATAATTCATCCCATAGCACAAGGAAAAGGAGGCACTGACTTAGAAACTTAGAAGAAAAGAAACTGCATCTTAAAATCACAATCAAAGACAGACACAAGAAGTCTATAATGCCATTTGGAATTCTCAATATGATGTAATTAAATGTGGCCATAGAGAAAAAAAAAGGCAGGAAATCAGAAGAACAGATCAGGATGGTAACAAGATGAAATGGGGAAACAAAGTATGGAAAATATGCAAAGACAAATCTTCATTGACAGAATTAAGTTATCCACTAGAGGAAACTGAAAAACAGAAATATTACTAAATAAAACTGAAACAAAAAACATTCAACATATTTGCAAAATGTTCTTAGAATCAAGAGGAAAAATGCAAATGAGTTTTAAATTTTGAGAAAGATGTCGCCAAATACAGAAGTCAGAGAATGAAGATACAGTATAATTGATAGCACTGAATTAACCTTGTTAAATATGGTAATAACATAATAATGATAATCAGAAAATGCCACTATTCTCATAAAACATCTCAAAATATTTATGGAAAAATATCATATCTGCAACTTATTTCCAACTGACTGAACTTATCTATGCACACACAGGTATGTGTATATACAGAGACACATACATATCCATCTGTCTATTTGCTATATGCCATCTATCCCTACATATATAGAGAGATACACATGTGTATATAAGTATATATAGAGTGTGCCTATAATGTGTGCAGGAAGAGAGAGAAAGCAAATGTGGCAAACATAATAATAATATTTGAAAGGCATGTAGGTTTTGTTTTCTTAATATTTTTGCTTTTTCAACTTTTATATTTTTAACTAAAGTATAGAGGAAAGCATTATGATATAAAAGGAGTTATATTTCAGCCAAAAGTAAAAGAAAATTATTTACATATCAAAAAAAAATGAATTATAAATGAAAAATTTTTAAATCTCAGAGATACACAGGGGCAGCAAAATATATTATAAAAAATTAATGGCATGATTGAACTCAAAGTCTGGATAAAGTTCTAAAAATAGTGGAAATGTCTACAAATATTTTGTGGAAAATACAGCAATACAAGATGTTTTATATAGTCTATTATTTTTTGGTGAAAGTAAATTAAAAGCATTAACATATGCTCAATCAAACATTTGCCTTTCTTGGGAAAAATTGAAATTCAAATCAACTGCGAAAGAAATCACAAGCAAGAGAAAGAATAACATTTAAAAAAACACCAAAGGTTCTAATTGTCACACAAGACATTGTTATGACTATCATAAAATGTTAAGAATCATGATTAAAAAAATACAAAAACAAGTTATAACAAAAGCCTAGGCCCAAACTAAGATTCTATTTAAAAAGACTGAAAAGGTGAAGGAGAGAGGGAAAATGCATTAAAAAAGTAAAAGTCAGAAGGTGCCATGTTATTCTTGAGTTTGATTATCATTGAAACATCATCAAAGAGTTGTTAGAGTAAATTTTGGTAAATATATTTGTTAACATTTTTAAGTGCCTACTTTCCAAATCAATACAGTAGATAAAAGCAAAGAAAACACAATTCAAAGACAGGAAAAAACAGATAGAAAATGAATGAGTTAAAAATGAAGATGTATGGTGTTAGGGAGCGTTCTAATTTCATTATTTTACATATAGCTGTCCAATTTTCCCAGCACCACCTATTAAAGAGACTATCTTTTCTCCATTGTACGCTTTTGCCTCCTTCGTCATATGTTAGGTGAACATAGGTGTATGGGTTTATCTCTGGGCTTTCTATCTTATTGCATTGATCTATATTTGTGTGTGTGTGTGTGTGTGTGCCTGTACTATACTGTCTTGTTTACTATAGCTTTGTAGTATAGTCTGAAGTCAGGGAACCTGATTTCTTCACTTTGGTTTTTTTTTTTTCTCAAGATTGCTTTGGACATTTCAGGTCTTTTGAGTTTCCACACAAATTGTAAAAATGTTTGTTCTAATTCTGTGAAAAATGCCATTGGTAATTTGATAGGGATTTCATTGAATCTGTAGATTGTTTTGGTAGTAGAGTCAGTTTTCACAATATTGATTCTTATAATGCAAGAACATGGTATATCTCTCCATATGTTTGTGTCACCTTACTTTCATTAATATCTTATAGTTTTCTGCATACATGTCTTTTGCCTCCTTAGGTAGGTTTATTCATAGGCATTTTATTCTTTTTGTTGCAGTAAGACCTAAATGTAAGCCTGGACAGTATAAAACTCTTAGAGGAAAACAGAAGTAGAACACTGACATTTGATCTTTTTTGACCCACTTCCTAGATTAGTAAAAATAAAAACAAAAATGAACAAATGGGAGCTAATTAAACTTAAACACTTTTGCATAGCAAAGGAAACCATCAACAAGAAAACAACAACAACAACAACCTTCAGAATGGCAGGAAATATTTGCAAATGAAACAACTGGCAAGGGATTAATTTCCAAAATATACAAACAGCTTACACAGCTCAATATACAAAAAAAGAAGAAAAAAATCCAATCAAAAAAGTGGGCAGAAGATCTAAACAGACATTTCACCAAGGAAACATACAGATGGCCAAGAAACACATGTAAAGATATTCAGCATCAGTAATTATTAGAGAAACACAAATCAAAACTGTAATAAGGTATCACTTCACATAGGTCAGAATGGCCATCATCAAAAAATCCACTTGGTTGGCCAAAAAGTTCATTTGTGTTTTTCTGTAAAATGTTACAGAAAAAGCTGAACAAACTTTTTTGGCCAGCCCAGTACAAACAATAAATGCGGGAGAGGGTGTGGAGAAAAGTGAACCCTCTTACATTGTTTGTGGGAATGTAAATTGACACAGCTATTCTGGAAAACAATACAGAGGTTCCTTAAAAAACTAAAAGTAGAAATAATAGTGACCCAGAAATCCTATTCCTGGGCATACACCTGGAGAAAACCATAATTCAGAAAAGACACAGGAACCCCAATATTCATTGGAGCCCTATTTACAATAACCAGGATATGGAAGCAACCTAAATGTCCATCAACAGAGGAAGGGATAAAGAAGAAGGAATATAGACATAAAAAGGAACAAAACTGTGTGATTTGCAGAGACATGGATGGCTGTAGAGACTGTCATAGAGAGTGGAGTTAACTCAGAAAAAGAAAAACAAATATTGTATTGTAAGACTTACATATGGAATCTAAAAGTGGTGCAGATGAAGTCATTTGCAAAGCTGAAATAGAGACACAGATGTAGAGGACAAACATATGGACAGCCATGTGGAGGGAGGGTGAATTGGGAGTTTAAGACTGATATATGTACACCACTATATATATTTTATGTATATATTTCAGTCGCATGCAACTCTTTTAAACCCCCCTGGCAGACTGTAGTCCGCCAGTCTCCTCTGTCCATGGAATTCTCCAAGGAAGAATACTGGAGTGAGTTGCCATTTCCTTCTCCAGGGGAACTTCCTGACCCAGGGATCAAACCCAGGTCTCCTGCATTGCAAGGGAGATTCTTTCCCTCTGAGCCACTAGGGAAGCCTTAAATATAAAGTAGATAACGAAGACAACCTACTGCATAGCACAGGAAAATCTACTCCATGCTCTGTGGTGAACTAAATGGTAAGGAAATTCAAAAAGGAGGAGATATATGTATATACCTGATTCACTGTGCTATGCAGTAGAAATTAGAACAGTGTTGTAAAGCAGCTATATCTCAATAAAACTTAACTTTAAGAAAAAGAAGGCAGAGGCGGCAGTGCTCCTCCAGGTCTGTGTTACACACAGCTGCTCCTGACGTGTGTTCCAACAGCTTGTGCACATGCACATTCGGAGTGCTGGCCACCATCTCCACCAAGCCGGGCTTCAGCAGGGAGGCGAACACGGGCTTCTGCTTCTGTGGCTTAGTGTGTGTTAGTGTGTTAGTCGCTCAGTCATATCCAACTCCTTGCAATCCCATGGACTATATACCACACCAGGCTCCTCTGTTTATGAAATTCTCCAGGCAAGAAACCTGGAGTGGGCTGCCATTTCCTTCCTCATGAAAAGTGAAAGAGAAGTTACTCAGTCGTGTCCAACTCTTTGCAACCCCATAGACTGTAGCCTACCAGCCTCCTCAGTCCATAGAATTTTCCAGGTAAGAGTACTGGAGTGGGTTGCCATTTCCTTTTCCAAGGTTATCAACAATTCCCTCACGCAAATATTTCTCAGCTGGGACTTCAGTTTCTCCATGTCTTCGACTGTTGCCTCCGTTGTGGTGACTGTTTCAAATATCCTCAGCTCAGCGAATAGCTTGAGTGCAAGGTCCCTCTGCCCCACACCTGAATTCTAGGAGGGTTCTGGGTGAGTTGTCCTTGGGCAACCTCTGCTTTTCCACACCTGACTCAGAGGTCCAACTGTGCCTTGACCCCTGGTGGCTGCTCCCCTCATCTCTCAAACCTGGAGGAATTCTCACGTTAGATGGGGAAGAAGTCCAACTGTGAAAAGCCTCCTTGCTTGCTGCTCCTTCAAGTGGGAGCCTGCCTTCTGAAACCTCTGTGCAACCCAGGTGTCTCCTAGGGGTCTGTGACCTCACACATGACATGTGGAGGGTCAAGGTTGACATTCTCTTCCCACCCGGATGGGGCTGAGCCCAGGCAGCCCTGTCGTGGAGGCGGGGTGCTCTTGGTAGGCTCACTGTGTGCTGGGCCTAGCTGCCAGCCTTCACTGGGCTTGACTGGGGTCTGATACTCTGAATGAGACGGCCTGAGACCTGGGACCTGGGTCCCTTTGCTGTGGTGCTTGCATTGATACCTCAAGCAACAAAATAATGAGGAATTATAAGGGACTATTAATAAATATCATTATGCACATTTGCAGTTGGGACAAATTATGGACAAGATACAAAAAGACCAAAAGCCCAGCTGCCACTTCTAAAGAGCCAGGAGCAAAACCTAGGTACTCTACTGTACGTGGGGCTTCCCTGGTGGCCCAGTGGTAAAGAGTCCGCTTGCAGGCAAAAAACACAAGAGATGCAGGTTCGATCTCTGGGTGGGGAAGATGTCCTGGAGGAGGGCGTGGCAACCCGCTCCAGTATTCTTGCCTGGAGAATTCCATGGACAGACGAGCCTGACATGTTACATTTCATGGGGTCACAGAGTTGGAGACCACTGGGTGACTGAGCACATTCTGGACATGCCCTTGCACACACCGCCACCAAGGGGGTGTGCAAACCACCCAATCCACCCCTCCAGCCGGACTCTCAGGACACACCCCTACCCTCACGACATTTGAGGAACCAACTTGCCCCTCTAGGGGCGAGGGAACCCAGTTACTTGTTCTTGCTTCCCTACCGGCTCCGCTGTAGCAGGACCCCCTTTAAAACTGTGCTTGAATGTCTTGTCTGGCTCATCTCAATTTCTATTGATTAAGGGAATCAAAAGCCCTGGTGGGTAATATGAAGAGGTACCCTCCCCACTTCGACAGGTGAGACTTACTGAAGGTGACAGCTAGGCTTCCAGCTCCAGACCTTTCCATCTGCCCAAGGAGGGCAGTCAGCCACAGGGGAGTCAGGAGGTGCCCGCTCACTGCAGGCAAGTTCTGTGGGCATGTGCCCACCTGGCCTCACAGCCATCTCTTCCTGCAGGCCATCCCAGGCTCCATGCTGGGTGGAGAGGGCCAGGATGCCCCGGGGCAGGGAGGAGCCCCTGATCCCCCGGGAGGTGCCCCTGTCCAGGAAGACACTTCGCCACAAGCAGCAGCAGCGCCAGCGAGCTGAGCAGACCTGCTGCAAAGACAGTGATGGTGGCTCAGACTTGGGTGGGCTGTGTGGGAACCAGGCTTCTCAGGGTGATCTGAGAGTGCAGCCTTCCTCCCGCAGCCAAAGGGAGATGCTTCCTAGGGAAGCAGGGCTGTGATGGAGCAGACTTGAGGGTGGGCAATTCTAGCTCCATAAGCGGAAGCACCCCCTGCAGCGGTGTTGTGCCTGCAGCCGTCTGTGTACATCTGCACGACACTCTTGATTCTCATGCTTCCGGGTCCACTCCATGAGCTTGGCAGGTGTGGGAGACCCCAGGACTTGAAACTCCACTGTAACTGCAATTCCCATAACACTGGAATCAATGACTGGTGAGGCTTCCAACACCTTTGCATTGATATATCTGGCCATCAGGGTCATGATTCTGTGTTATGGCAAAAGAAAGAAACCTAGATTTAATAAGTATTTATTTTTCAGTTAAAACTAAAGCAAAAAATAAAATAAAATAAAAAAAGGTGCAAGTCAAGATTACAGAGTTAGGACAAAGCAAGCATGTGGAATGTTCCAGGGAGAAAGGAGGGATGTAATGTGACTGTCCTGTAGTGGGATCCTCTAATCCCCGGAAGAGCAATGCATGACTTGGAGCAGAGGAAGTGAAATGAAAAAAGCATCACTGTCTGAACTAGAAGTGGAAACTGACTTTCTGAAACTCAGTCCTCTACACAAACCATACTTCTTTGCGTCTTATCTATATATTCCTCCAACTCTTTTGAAAGGTAATTTCATCAGAGTCTAAACGCTCCACCTTCTATTATGTGTACTAACTTAATAAAATCGATGCCTTTTAGCTAGTCATTTATCTTCCAGTTCTCAGAGTGGATTTCATTCTTCTCATGCCCTGAATATCTGCAAAGAGCAAGCATCAGCTTCAAAGTGAGAGTCCCTTCTGTAAAGGACGAGCAGTTCTTCGCTGAGAGGAAGAGCTTAGCAGCTAGGATCATTTTAAGCAAAAGTGCTTCCCAGTTTCCTATATTTATATGTTTTTTTAAAAAAAAATTATATCTCAAGTTTTAGAAAAGGCAAGACCAAAACAACCACTATCTAAATAAGGATAAAAACATTCACACAGGAATTTTTAGATTGCTTAAAGATAGTAATGGACCTTCTAAAAATGTCTGATGCTTCCTGTTCAAAATTGCTCTGTATACATACCAAATTTTAACTGCATGAATCTGACCCTTGAAGTTTTACTTAGAATCCCATAATTATGATTTGTCATAGTCTGATACTACTTTATCAATAATGTAGAATTTAATCAGAACAAATCTTTATGAAAAGATTGCTTTAAGTGTTATGTTATATTGTTATCAAAAGCTTTACAGTTACATTTTTAAAAGATTTTATAATCAGATATCAGGACCTGTAACAGCCTGAAAAATAAATCTGCTTCCATTCTTAAAAAAATATATTTTCCAGCAAAATAAAGATCTTTAACATTATTTTATGCTTCATGTGATATTTAATTGATATCCAAGATGGAAATTTATATCATAGTCTAAAATTCTAGAGCAAAAGGTATTATATTTTGAAATTTCAATAAAGGATAGATGCAACTATTCCCCCAAATGATATGAAAACAGTTGAAACACTAAAATTCAAATTGTTTAGAGTTAATCTAAAATTATGCATCAATAATCAATAAACTCTGCAATAATCAATAAACTCTTCATGATCTAGTTATAATGGCATTATTTTTCTAAAATGTATCATCACAGCTTGGCCATATTCTAGTTGTATTAGACTAAGTCAATGGATACTTTTATATGGACGATTCATATAAAACATGGTAAAATCTCTCCATAACATGGTCTGCTGCATGTTTGTACCACTGTCTATCCAAGTTCAAAAACTATTTGATAAATATAGTTAAATGTGAAATCTGTAATTATAATACTTGAAACCAAATCATAGTTTCAATTTATCATTTTGATAAGTAGTGTTGGATTTATATATGAGTTCTGCCTTAAGATTTTTATTTCAAAGCACTTTGCTGGCTGATATTTTATGTATTGCAATCATTTTTGACCCATTTATCTGCCCTGCCTACTTTAATTAAGCCATCATTGCACTCTGATGTTTTTGCTAATTTTGGATGATGGATCCATCATTGTTTGTTTATAAAAGTGGATTGGAAACAAGGCATTCATTATGTCGTGCCTGAAAATCTGTTCCCTCCATTATCACAGGGCAGTTGCTGTAGCTGCATCTTTGTTATCATCAAGTTTTTATAAATATTGGCTTTTTCTTGATTGATTTTCATCAGCAGCATGGTCTTGTAGTCACCAAATTCTTGTCATTTGTGCTATCTTACAAAATGCTCTCCTAATATACAGAAAATTATGTTTTCAAGAAAACCTGCATGTCAGTCATTTCTTTAATAAATCTCTAATCCTTAGGTATGCTATTTGGGCAAATTAACAAATAGGCTGCTATTCTCAGTGTGCATTCCATTCACTAGTACAATCACCTTACCTAATGAATTGCCTTTCATTTGTTGCCTTGACGAAATCTAGTTATTTTGAAAACCTTCTCAATTCTTTACATCAATGCAAATTCCATTATGGAAGATAAATTCCTACATACAGTTTGTGAGAATTTAAAAGAAGAAAAAAATGTTGACTTTTAAAATAAATCTTTGAGTTGACAGTCATTCTAAAAATGTACTGAAGAGGCATGTAAAAGGAAGAATTGAGCTGTGATTTTTCTTAGTTCTCCTTCTCAGTTGTAACATTGAAATTGATATTGATTCTTTTGAATGATATAAGAGAAAAAGAGTTGAAATCTGGGGAGTCTGCCTAAGACACAGGAAAATATGAATTTGCCTTTGTCTTTAGAGGTTTCCCTGGTGGCTCAGTAAAGACTCTGCCAGCAATTCAGGAGACCTGGGTTCAATCTCTGGATTGGGAAGATCTCCTGAAGAAGGGGACCCCACTCCAGTATTCTTGCCTAGAGAATTCTATGGACAGAGAAGCCTGGCGGGCTATGGCCCATAGGGTCGCAAAGAGTCAGACACAACTGAGCAACTAATGCTTTCTTTCACTTTTAACCATGTGAATATATTAAAGTTGGGCCTAGGGAAACATAGCGAGGTTTTCTAAATAGCCATCATCTCAAACATTCTGAGATGTTTACAGCACTGATAGTCAGTGTTCTGAACTACCTACATGGTGCTTGAGACCCACATTCATAGGATGTGTTCATTCAACTCACAGCCATTACAAATTTGAAAAGCATCTGACTCAGTCTTTAAATTCCTAATCCCAAACATATAAACAGGTTCACATTACCCAATTGTACAGATGTTGCTTTTGTAATTTTCCCCTCTAATCACTATTTTAACAAATGAAACTTCACAGTTTAAGGCTCCCTGTCTCATCCTTTGCCTCTCAAGTGTTGCTGTTGTTGTTCGGTCTCGAAGTCACTTCGGACTCTGAAACCCCACGGGCTGTTCTCATGTACTATCATTTATCCGCAGGTAGTGTGCAAGACTTACAGCTTATATTGATGATTTTATCAGATTCACATTTATCAGCAAACTGCATAAATGCTACTTTTAAGTTTCTATTTCAGCGACAGAATATTCTGCATATTATTCTGTCATTTGTGCCCACCATAATAGCTATCTGGTTCATTCCTTTACACACTGTCATTTCACTGTCTGATTGAACCATTTTAGTATGGTCGACTTTCTTTTGAGGGACAGACAGGTTTTTACATTTTTGCTGTTAGACAACTACGATTGCAGTATCATTCTTGACTATATTTGGAAGAGTTTCTCTATGGAAAGAATTAGAAGTGGTATTTTAAAAATTTAGGGTAAACGAAGTATAGTCTGAAGTCAGGCAGGTTGATTCCTCCAGTTCCATTCTTCTTTCTCAAGATTACTTTGGCTATTCGAGGTTTTTTGTATTTCCATACAAATTGTGAAATTCTTTGTTCTAGTTCTGTGGAAAAATACCATTGGTAGCTTGATAGGGATTGCATTGAATCTGTAGATTGCTTTGGGTAGTATAGTCATTTTGACAATATTGATTCTTCCAATCCATGAACATGGTATATTTCTCCATCTGTTTGTGTCCTCTTTGATTTCTTTCATCAGTGTTTTATAGTTTTCTATGTATAGGTCTTTTGTTTCTTTAGGTAGATATACTCCTAAGTATTTTATTCTTTTTGTTGCAATGGTGAATGGTATTGTTTCCTTAATTTCTCTTTCTGTTTTCTCATTGTTCATGTATAGGAATGCAAGGGATTTCTGTGTGTTAATTTTATAACCTGCAACTTTACTATATTCATTGATTAGCTCTAGTAATTTTCTGGTAGAGTCTTCAGGGTTTTCTATGTAGAGGATCATGTCATCTGCAAACAGTGAGAGTTTTTCTTTTCCCATCTAGATTCCTTTTACTTCTTTTTCTGCTCTGATTGCTGTGGCCAAAACTTCCAACACTACGTTGAATAGTAGTGGTGAGAGTGGGCACCCTTGTATTTTTCCTGATTTTAGGGGCAATGCTTTCAATTTTTCACCATTGAGGATAATGTTTGCTGTGGGTTTGTCATATATAGCTTTTATTAGGTTGAGGTATGTTCCTTCTATTCCTGCTTTCTGGAGAGTTTTCATCATAAATCGATGTTGAATTTTGTCAAAGGCTTTTTCTGCATCTATTGAGATAATCTTATGGTTTCTATCTTTCAATTTGTTAATGTGGTGTATTACATTGATTGATTTGTGGATATTAAAGAATCCTTGCATTCCTGGGATAAAGCCCACTTGGTCATGATGTATGATTTTTTTAATATGTTGTTGGATTCTGTTTGCTAGAATTTTGTTAAGGATTTTTGCATCTATGTTCATCAGTGATATTGGCCTGTAGTTTCCTTTTTTTGTGGCATCTTTGTCTGGTTTTGGAATTAGGGTGATGGTGGCCTCATAAAATGAGTTTGGAAGTTTACCTTCTTCTGCAATTTTCTGGAAAACTTTGAGGAAGATAGGTGTTAGCTCTTCTCTAAATTTTTGGTAGAATTCAGCTATGAAGCCATCTGGTCCTGAGATTTTGTTTGCTGGAAGATTTCTGATTACAGTTTTGATTTCCTTGCTTGTGATGGGTCTGTTAAGATCTTCTATTTCTTCCTGGTTCAGTTTTGGAAAGTTATACTTTTCTAAGAATTTATCCATTTCTTCCAAGTTGTCCATTTTATTGGCATAGAGCTGCTGGTAGTAGTCTCTTATGATCCTTTGTATTTCAGTGTTGTCTGTTGTGATCTCTCCATTTTCATTTCTAATTTTGTTAATTTGGTTCTTCTCCCTTTGTTTCTTAATGAGTCTTGCTAATGGTTTGTCAATTTTGTTTATTTTTTCAAAAAACCAGCTTTTAGCTTTGTTGATTTTTGCTATGGTCTCTTTAGTTTCTTTTGCATTTATTTCTGCCCTAATTTTTAAGATGGAAATGGAGGAATCAACCTGCCTGACTTCAGACTATACTACAAAGCCACAGTCATCAAGACAGTATGGTACTGGCACAAAGACAGAAATATAGATCAGTGGAACAAAATAGAAAGCCCAGAGATAAATCCACAAACCTACGGACACATATTCTTCAACAAAGGAGGCAAGGATATACAATGGAAAAAAGACAATCTCTTTAACAAGTGGTGCTGGGAAAACGGGTTAACCACTTGTAAAAGAATGAAACTAGAACACTTTCTAACACCACACACAAAAATAAACTCCAAATGGATTAAAGATCAAAATGTAAGACCAGAAACTATAAAACTCCTAGAGGAGAACATAGGCAAAACACTCTCCGACATAAATCACAGCAGGATCCTCTATGACCCACCTCCCAGAATATTGGAAATAAAAGCAAAAATAAACAAATGGGACTTAATTAAACTTAAAAGCTTTTGCACCACAAAGGAAACTATAAGCAAGGTGAAAAGACAGCCCTCAGAATGAGTGAAAATAATAGCAAATGAAGCAACAGACAAAGGATTAATCTCAAAAATATACAAGCAACTCCTGAAGCTCAATTCCAGAAAAATAAATGACCCAATCAAAAAATGGGCCAAAGATCTAAACAGACATTTCTCCAAAGAAGACATACAGATGGCTAACAAACACATGAAAAGATGCTCAACATCACTCATTATCAGAGAAATGCAAATCAAAACCACAATGAGGTACCATTACACGCCAGTCCGGATGGCTGCTATCCAAAAGTCTATGAGCAATAAATGCTGGAGAGGGTGTGGAGAAAAGGGAACCCTCTTACACTGTTGGTGGGAATGCAAACTAGTACAGCCACTATGGAGAACAGTGTGGAGATTTCTTAAAAAACTGGAAATAGAACCTGCCATATGACCCAGCAATCCCACTTCTGGGCATACACACTGAGGAAACCAGATCTGAAAGAGACACGTGCACCCCAATGTTCATCGCAGCACTGTTTATAATAGCCAGGACATGGAAGCAACCTAGATGCCCATCAGCAGACGAATGGATAAGGAAGCTGTGGTACATATACACCATGGAATATTACTCAGCCATTAAAAAGAATTCATTTGAATCAGTTCTAATGAGATGGATGAAACTGGAGCCCATTATACAGAGTGAAGTAAGCCAGAAAGATAAAGACAAATACAGTATACTAACACATATATATGGAATTTAGAAAGATGGTAACAATAATGCAATATGCAAAACAGAAAAAGAGACACAGATGTACAGAACAGACTTTTGGACTCTGTGGGAGAAGGCAAGGGTGTGATGTTTTGAGAGAACAGCATTGAAACATGTATATTATCAAGGGTGAAACAGATCACCAGCCCAGGTTGGATGCATGAGACAAGTGCACGGGGCTGGTGCACTGGGAAGACCCAGAGAGATCGGGTGGGGAGGGGGGAGGGAGGGGGGATTGGGCTGGGGAATACATGTAAATCCATGGCTGATCCATGTCAGTGTATGGCAAAAACCACTACAATATTGTAAAGTAATTAGCCTCCAACTAATAAAAATAAATGGAAAAAAAAATTTAGGGTAAGTGAAAAAAGTGAAAGTGTTAGTCCCTCAGTCTTGTCTGACTCTGCAAACCCATGGTAGAGTAGCCCACCAGGCTCCTCTATCTATGGATTCCCCAGGCAAGAATACTGGAGTGGGTTGCCATTTCCTTCTCCAGGGGATCTTCCCAACCTAGGGACTGAACTTGGGCCTCCCGCACTGGAGGCAGATTTATTGCCATCTGAGTTACCAGGGAAGTCCAGTCAACTCGATGTCACCACATTTGTTTATTCAAGCTCTCTGGATATGCTTTACTCTTTCTTCATATCATGGTCAAATGATGGTATTGCTAGATTTTTAGACACCTTTTTTTTTTTTTTCAATTTGATGGGTATGAGACAATATATAATCTTTACTTAAATCTGCATTATCCTGACTTTTAACCAGGCTGAGCATTTCATTATGTTTACTGACATTTATGCTTCCTTTCCTGTAAATATGCATTTTCCATTTTTCCACTGAGTAGTCATTTTTGTACTAAATTTTCAGGGGTCCGTCATGCAGTCTCTGCACTAATCTCTAATCATTTTATATTAGTACAAGTGCTTTCTCCTCACTGGTAACATTTTCACTGTGTGGTATCTTTCATCATATAGAATTTCTCTGAGATGTTATTTTGGGTATCTGATAAAAGTAGAAATATAAATGCATTCTTTCCCCTCTGTCCAGATTTTTTTCATCACTGTTTTAATTACTATATCTTGTAAATGTAGAGTACCAGTTCCAGCTCACTCATATTCTTTCCTATTGTCTAGAGAATCTAATGCATTCCATGTTTAGTTAAACCAAGCTTCATGGTAAATTATATATAAATATGATATACCTCACTATGGTAATTTAACACACATTTAAAGAAGTCTAATTTTTCACTATGCAATAAGTTAAAATTTTCCCTTTAATGTTTTCATATTCTTGCTATTTTTTCCTCTGTAATTGATATTTGCTATCATCTGAGCTGTTTTTTGCTAAATTTTCTAGCTGCTAAATTTTCTAGTGGTGTTAGGAACACCACTCTATTGGAAAGGTATCTTGTGCTCAACAAACTTGCTAAACTTTTTTTTTTATTATTATTAGTTCAGATATTTTGTAGATTCCCTTGGGTTTTGTATATAGGCAATCATATTACAACTGACAATTGTATCTCTTTCCAGTCCTCATAGCTATTGATCCTATTTTACTACTGTTACATGGCTAGAATCACCAGTAAAATGCTAAATCAGAAAGGATGACAGCAGATTTGTTTGCTTTGTGTCTGACTTTAATATCATCAAAATAACCATAAAATAGTTTGTACTATTATGTCCTCTCTTTATTTAAGACAATGGAGGCAGAGAGAGATTCAATGATTTGCCTAAGGTCACACAGCCAAGAAATGGCAGAGACAATACACATCTGAGCAAAGACAGTCCAGCTGCTAGTCCATGCTTAGACTACATAGCATACATGCAAAGGTCCCCAGTCTCTGGGGTTTAACGTCTCATGAGCTGAGGTGCAACTGATGTAATAATAATAATAATAGACATAAAGCACAATAAATTTAATGCTCTTCAATTATGTTAATTCTATCCCCCACCCCTATGCGAAGTCCTTGGAAAAATTATCTTCCACAAAAACTGTCCTTGGTTTCCAAAAGTTAGAGAACCACTGGATATGGTTTATATAGCGTATATAAACTACATATAGGCTACAGTATATGCTTATATTATGCTAAGCTGTTTTCTGAATTATGATGAGACATTCTTTTTCTCCACTTTAAGTATTTATCATAATTCATCTTAACCACTTTAAATCATTTGTCATCTACTCATGGGGATAATCATAAGTGTAGCTCATTAATAGGTTAATATGATCAATTTATCAGTTTTCTCATTTTCTGATATTAAAATATCTTTGTTCTGGTCTGAATCCACTTTGGCCAAGGTTTGTTTTTAATGTACATTGCAGGATTTTGTTAATAAAGTTTTCAATTAGTGTTTTTGAAGAAATTAGCTTGTCACTTTGTTCTGTATGTAAATTTTGTTGTTTGTTTCTGGCACTGAAGTTGTAGGAGTTTGAAAAAAAAATGAGTGTGGGAAAAAGATTCCTCTTTATCTACTATAAAATTTTGTGCAAGTTTGGATTTATGCTTTTAATGTTTTGGGAAACCCACCCATATAATAAACATGGCATTTTACTGTAGGAAATTTTTCAATATTGATTCAATGACTTTAGTAGATATGGATCTATTCAGATTTTTTGTTTATAGTTGATCCAATTTTGTTTGGTAATATAGTTCTAAGATATTATATATTCTTCCAAATTTATAAATATATATTCTTTCATAGTATTGGGGGGTAATATTTATAAGTAAGTCTCCCTTTTCTTTACTAATATTTTTTCTTTTGACTCTTCTCTGTTTTGCCTTGAATATCTTATGAGATAATGTATCAGTATGATTAGATTACAAAGATTTTCTATATTGTAACTGCAGTCTGTTTCAAAAACTGTAATACCTTATGTTTGTCATGTCCCCTTGCCTACTTTCTTGGGACTTATTTTGTTATTATTTTTTCCATAACTACTAATTACTTTTCAGCTTTCATTTTCTAATTAAGCTTTTAAGGCTGAAAGCTAATTCTCTACAGTTTTAAATCTACCTTATGCTTTAATAGGAAGTATTATCACTTCACTGAGTTTTACGTGCTTTCTGCTTTGCATTATGATTTATTTTATCCAAGAGCAATTTAGAAGTGTGTTCTTAAATTTGCCAACACAGAAGGTTTTTTCCTCTCTTTGTATTCATTATATGATCAGAGAACATAGTCTTTATGTCCAGTTTCTTGGCCAATAAGGCCAATCTGTGTTTCAGATTTTCTCTACCTTGACTAGCTTTCTCTTTTCTCTTAGGATGCTTTAAGAGCATCTTAAATCTTCAAATTAAAATAGTAAATTGGTACATTTCTCTTGCTGCCATTAGGATAGAGTCTAAAACTCTTGCAAGGCTTTGCATGGGCTTGCCACCACTTTTTATCCAGCCATATCTCTGCCACTCTGACTCACATTGTACACTGTAAACATTAAACTCATTCAATTTCCAAAGCATAACATGTTCTCTCCTTCATTCAACAAGTATCCTCACTCCTGTTACCTAGTTAGAGTTCTTCTGTGTTTAGTGAAATCCAAAAAACCCCTCCATTTGAAGAAAGGGCCCACTTATAAAACCTATACCCTTTGTTAAAGTATTTTGACATCATGTTTTAGTTCTCTTCTCTATGTGTTTCCTGCAGGTAAGTCCATTTTGAACACTCTTATACAATAGAATATGATAAACCTAGACAGCATATTAAAAAGCAGAGGCATCACTTTGCCAACAAGGTCAGTATAGTCAAAGCTATGGTTTTTCCAGTAATCATGTATGAATGTGAGATTTGGACCACAGAGAAGGCTGAGCACCGAAGAATTGATGCTTTTGAAACATGGCATGGGAGAAGACTCTTGAGGGTCCCTTGGACTGCAAGGAGATCAAGCCAGTCAATCCTAAAGGAAATCAGCCCTGAATATTCACTGGAAAGATGGATGCTGAAGCTGAAGCTGCGATCCTTTGGTCACCTGATGCAAACACCCAACTCATCAGAAAAGTTCCTGATGTTGGGAAAGACTGAGGGCAAGAGGAGAAGGGGGCAGCAGAGGATGAGATGGTTGGATGACATCACTGATTCAATGGACATGAGTTTAAGAAAACTCCTGGAGATAGTAAAGGACAGGGAAACCTGGCATGCTTCAGTTCATGGGGTCACAGAATTGGACATGACTCAGCGACTGAACAACAAAAATACAGTAGAATATAGCACAAAATTTGGTACACACACACAAACACACACACACATTAAATGAATTAAATTGCAACATTGGAATCCACAGATAACCACAGGGACCCAGAGGTATAATTTCTCATGTTTAAAATAACCACATGTGTTTTTTGTCTTTTTGACAAGAGACAAAGACTTTTTCTTAAAGGCAGAAGAAATCTTTTCTTAAAATGTAAGACTTTAATTACAGTACAGCTTCTACGGCATCAGCAAGTTGAGAGCAACCAAATTCAGAAAGCCATTAGAGAAGGCTTATTTTCACCTCTGAAGCTGTACTTCTCTTGAGTATTGACTGAGCTCTTTTACAGTTTCAGGACTCTCACCTTTGCTGCTCATTAGAAAGAAAAAAAAATGTTATTCTAAGACTGAGTGTATTTTCTGCCTTTTCCCACAGGATTGAAAAACTCTTTCCTGTTGGCAATTTTCTTAAAGCTAATAGATTCTTTTATGTATATATTAAAATTTGACAAACACCTTTCTGTACAATGTTTCATCTCCATAACTGCCTGAGCCTCAAAGAAGTTTGAAGCCCTAATTGTATAATATTATAACACACAAAGAAAGACAACAAGGGATCTCATTCCTGACCTCAGCTGGTCAGCTTATTGTATATCATCTTCCTTTTAACTCAAAAACTACTCAGAGACTGTTTTCCATGTGTCTTATTTGAGACATTCTCAGTAATTTACTGCCATAATTTATAATCACATAGAGTCCCATAGGTTAATTACAGAATCTTCAGTGTAAAAAAATGTGCTTTCCTTTCATTCTTCTCAATGATGCAGCCTTTATTTCATTTAGCATTCTCTAATTTTTCTACTATAGAAATGGTAAGTAGACTGGCTCAGGATGACCTATCCATAATTTTACAGGCCTATTTCTCAACCCTTACCTAATTTTTTTCTTAAGTTATGAAATTAGTTCTCATATCTTTTGTATTACGTTCCAGTTTCACTGACCCTAAATTGTATTGCTGCTAATGAAAAAAAAAAAATCTAGCATTTTGTATTTACAAAAATATTCTAATCTTTTGCATAAAGAACAAAGTTCCACAAAATTGAATTTGGTAAGAAATGTACATACTTTATAATTACTCTACTCAACACATACATACATATATAATCATTGTTTCCTTATAAAATTATAATTATACTCTTATTAATTGGAATCTGGTTACAAAAATATCTTTGTTATTAGTAGTAGATAAATACATTCTAGTAACAGTTGAAGATAAGTATTTTAATGTCAACTCTCCACTGGAAAATTATAAAAGCAATCTTTACTTAATATAAGTACTACTCACATAGAACAAACTTTCCCTTTCTAACATAAATTATCACAATTATCACATGGATCACTTCTTAGGAAGCATTGTTTGAGTAATGCAAGACATTATTATTTATATTTCAATATGGAACTTGAGATCAATGTGGAAGGTGAGATCAGGAAATGATATTTCTCAAATTGTAAAAAAGTAGAATACAAGTTAAATGACCTTTTTGAGTTTATTTATTTTTCTTATTACAGAAACAAGTGATAGTGAATTTTTAATCACTACAGTTTTGACAGTAGGAAAAAAAGAGGTCATTACTTTTCAAATAAAGGTAGATTCAAATATTGGATGTGCACAGTAATATTTAAATTTTATAACTTTCTTTTCAAGCTATTAAAAACAAAAGCAAATCCTTTTGTTGTTAAAATTCTTCCAATATAAAATAGCATTGTTACTATGAGACTGAATCTAGAAAGTAATCACACCACCATTTAGTTTTTCATTAAATAAAGGAACAAGATGTTTCTTAGAAAAAATCAGCTCTCACATCACCAATAGTACTGGCTGTACTTCTGTTGTAAGGTTTAGTAATTGGAACTGTAGGCTCTGAAATTAGATAGCCTGAGTTTTAAATCCAAGCTACATTGCATATAAGCTATGCAATCTCAGGCAAGTTACTTGATTTCCCTAAACCTGTCATTCACCTGGGAAATAGAGATAATAATGATGTATACCTCATAGAGTTGTGGTATTCAATAATCTGAGTATAGTACTTAGCACATACATATAAAACAAATCTTAGTTATTACATCTATTACAAAATTAGGACATTTCTATTTTAAATGCAGTTTCTCATACAAAAAATGTCTAATCTTACCAATTAACCACAATATTGTAGATAAAAATTCAACTTTAAATTCCAATAAAATTTGAAATAAGATCTTTGTAAATTTTTAGCTGTTGTTTCTTTCCTTTCAGTCTTCTCTTTTTCTTAAAATAACTGGCAACTTAAAGACCTCCATTGATGCTACTGCGACATATGCCATGTTAACAGAGAGGAGGAAATGCATTATTATTAAAAATCCAGGTGCTGTGGACACCCCGCAGAATAGGAATGGACTTTCCCCAATACAATTATGGTTCAGATATTGAGATGGGTGATGCCACACCTATACCAAGAAGGTGTGACATATAATGAAGCTTTCTGGGAAGAGCTGGGCAGGATTCTCAAGCAGGTTCAAAAGTATCTTGGGAGAAAAAGGAAAGGAGACTGGTTTGGCTTTTATTTTGGTTAGTGAATGGGTTGGGTGAGGGGTCCTATATGCATTATTTGAACTTCCCACCAGGCTCTACAGGCTTCCGGGATGGCTAGCTGTTGAAGAATCTGCCTGCCAATGCAGGAGCTGCAGAAGACCTGGGTTCAGTCTTTGGGTGGGGAAGACCACTGGAGAAGGGAAGACCCATTGTGTATTCTTGCCTGGAGACTTCCATGGACACAGGAACCTGGTGGGCTACAGTCCATGGAGTTACAAAGAATCGGACACCACTAAGTGACTGAGCACGCACCACGCTCTGCAAAAAGGGAGCACCAGGTTTTCCTACCAACTTTCATAAATATGGGGCAAAAGGGAAATGACCTCAGTGGGGCTTCAAATACTAACCAATAAAGTATCAAAAATAGACTCAATCTATTACCTCAGTAATAGCAGACTCTAATTTTGCAAGGGAAATATCTAATAAAATTGCCTCAATTAACCATATTAAAATCTACATTGCCTATATTCAAATCCAATTTATTTTTATTTTTTAATTAATTTATTTTTTATTGAAGGATAATTGCTTTACAGAATTTTGCTGTTTTCTGTCAAACCTCAACATGAATCAGTCATAGGTATACATTTTTTTTTTTTATTTAGAACAAAAATGTGTATATAGGGCTAATGTAAGTATGATATGTTATTTATGGAATTCTATGAGGTGTGCTTATTTCTCAAATGCTCTGCCACTTAAACAAGGTTGGGAATCAGGGAAGGAGGTAAACTTGTTAAATAAAGTCCTCCTAATTTATTTATCCAGTGTCTTACCGATCCTGTTCGTGATACCAGTGGTCTTGCTGTATCTCACAGTGCGCACCGTTGAACCCGTGTTAGACAAGGTGCAATCAAGGAAGCCGGAGGAAAACTCAAGGAACCACGGAACTGCAGATGTGTTTTTCTCTCCTGGCTGGCAGAGCAGCCAGAGCAGCAGACACGCGATAGTCTCTCTTCTGTGGCTGACCCAGCAGACCCAGCCAGGAGGTAGCAGTAAGTCTGCCTCTTTCTAGGTGGAGCTCACATGTGCCTCCAGCGCACAACCTGAGACCACGTGAGTACCTCGAGACGCGCGTGCGCAGTGCTGTAAATGAGCTTGGTTGTCAGTCATCATTTGCGAAACGCGGGGCAAGAAGGCCTGAACATGCCGTCTTAACTAATTTGCTCTCTCCCCACATTCAGTCACTTATTAAGGTTAAAATAAAACGAAATGTGAGGAAATTCTGAGAAATGAAATTCTGAGCATGGAGCTCGGTCCAAATAAGAGTTGGTTTTTTTTTTTTTTTTTTTTAAGAGTTGGTTTTTAAAGAGCAGTATCTTGATTCTTTTTCCTGAAATGATAAGACTTGGGGATCAGTGTAGGTGGAAGCCAGGCCAGAGAATTCCCTTTCTGTATTGAAACGTGGAAAGAGTCCAGACCAGATTAGAGCACCACGTGCCCATATATTGCGTAGAATGGCTGGAGAAATCCAAGCACTCACACTGTTCTGCCCTGCAGGCACAGGCTACAAATGGAGATGGAAACTGGAACCTTATAGTGAGTCTTAAGGACTTCTGTTGGTTATGAGGAGATTGTACATGCTCAGTCACTTCAGGAGTGTCTGACTCTTTGAGACCGCATAGACCATAGCCCTCCAGACTCTTCTGTCCATGGAATTTTCCCAGCAAGAAAACTGAAGTGGGTTGTCATGCCCTCCTCTAGGAGATCTTCTCCACCCAGGGATGGAACCCGCGTCTCCTGCATTGCAGGAGATTCTTTGCCGCTGAGCCCCAGGGAAGCCCTGTGAGGAGATTGTTAGTTATAATGAAGATGTACAGAGAAGTAGCCCCACAGACCCAAATGCAATGGAGCCTGCAGAATTTGGGTTTGTGATTTAACAGATATTTATGACTAGATTCATAAGAAAATAAGAGAATTTTATGTAATTTGGCATAAAATAGTTTCTCTAAGAGTTATAAATTTGGATATAATTCTATTTTGGTATTTTGGAAGATTGTATCTTCCAACATTCTAATTTTACTTTTTTTTGTTTGTTTTCTGTAGAGCTCTAGTAAGGTTTAAAAAAATCTGTCGAGGGGTGGTTCATGAATAACATGGGAGTCAGGCAAACAAAGAATGATTGGATAGCCAAGCCTGAAATCATTCCTTTTCTCTGTATCCGTGGTTTGATCTAAACTATCTGGTTATTCTAAAAACAGTGTGACATATATAGTCTGTGACATCTATTTTGAATCCAGGAACTGCTAAAGAATGAACTCTATGTGCATGCCCTTCTGTTCTCCGTTTGAGCCTATATTCCTTCATCAACCAGAGGAGTGAAGGTTTTGATATGAAGAGCGACTTCTTCACATCTTTGAAGAAGGAATGTTGGGAGACATCAAAGGAAAAGGAGCAAAAGACAGAATCATCCAAAAAACAACTTTGACCATCAGATGCGCGTCATTACCAGAAAACAATGAGCTACTGAAAAGACATGAAGAAGTCTATCTTGTTATCATGGGTAGTTACAAACAGAGTCAATACGTATCATGGGTAAAAAGAGGGAATAAGAAGAGAGCCAACATAAGCAGAAGTGGACAGGGAAGCGAGGTGCAGTTTCTGTAATATATCTCAACCCAGGTGAAACAGAAGTTTCAACAAGATTCTGTACCCATTCTAAGCCAACATTTCTATTTTGTTTGGAGTATGGTTATTGCTTCTTTTGAAGATGATCATGTATATTTATCTTCTTTGTGCTATTATATCTGTCTGATGCTTCAGATATGTCTAATATCTTGGAACCAATTCCAGGATTTTGAGCCTAAACATGAGAAGAAAATGTAACAACCAGACTATATTCTTACATCAGACACAATATTAATTTCCATTTGCATTCTGAATTGCCTGTGAATTTCTGAATTTCTTCTCTGACACCCTGAATAGGTTGGTGGGTGATTAATGAGGTAAAAGATGTACTTGCTTGCTAAGTCACTTCAGTCGTGTCCGACTCTGTGTGACCCTGTGGACTGCAGCCTGCCAGGCTTCTCTGAGTTCCACCTTAAAGAATATCTTGCACTGTAAGGAAAGAAACTGGGGCTTAATATATGAAACTCAGTATTTATATTAGGGAGAAAAGAGAACTAAGAGTTGAGGGGAAAGAAAGAACCCAGTCAAAACAAGAAAGAGAGGGAGAGAGACAACTAACAGGGCTCAGTCCTTTGGAACTAAAATTTACCAAGGGATAGAGAAAATCAACAAGTGACAAGTCAAAATGCCTTGTAGATTTTTCTGAATGGAATTAAAGGTATGTCATGGTAGGGTGGGAGTAGGTCAGAGGAAGAGGTTTCTGACACTGATCAAGTGTATTGATTAAAAGTAAAACAAGAAGATATCATTTGTCAAAGTGATTACAAAATAACACCTATAATGGCCTTGAGGAAGGGGAGAATGGCAGCTGGTGTCCTGATTGTATACAGTTGTGTGACATGTTGCCGTAAATATTCAAGGATTTTAGAATGTACGTGTGCCTTGAACCAGTAATTCCACTTCTAAGAAGTTTCCTGAGGAAATTATGATAAATAGCAAAAAAGATTCATCTTCCAGAATGATCACCATATCACTATATATAATAGTGAAAAAGTAGATAAAACATAAATGCTATATGATAAGGGATTGGTTCAATAAGTTATAACACAGAACTCTGCACAATTATGGCACATAATTTGTTGGCATATCCATAAAATGGACTCCTATGGAACACTTAAAAATTACACTGGAGGAAATGGTTGAATGATATAAAAATATTCCAGATAGCAAATTAAAGTTGTGTCATAATGGGCTTCCTTAGTGGCTCAGTTAAAGAATCAGACTTCCAATGAAAGAGACACTGGTTTCATCCCTGGGTCAGGAAGCTCCCCTGAAGAAGGGCATGGCAACCCACTCCAGCATTCTTGCCTGGAAAATCCAACTGGACAGAGGAACCTGGTGGGCTACAGTCCACGGAACCTCAAAAGAGTCAGATGTGAGTTAGTAACTAAACAACATAATACAAAATAGATATTGATAGAATTATCTAATTTTTACTTATGAAAAGTAATTCTCACATACACTTGAACTAGATAACTATTAAATAAAAATTTAAGCCATTATTTCTAGAATGTGGGGTTACAGGTGTTTTTTTTTTTTTTCATTTTTTTCTCCTTGTATTAGTATAATTGTATAATGCTACAATAGTTATGTGAGCTTTACCAGCACAAAATTTTTTTTTGTTTTTTTTTAAATAGCATTATTAAAAAGTTGCAAAAAGACAATACTGCATGATTCCACTTATATGAGCAGAAGAGCCAGTCTTGGAAGAGCCAGTCTTGGAAGCAGAAAGTAGAATCGTGGTTACTAGAGGCAACGGCGGGTTTAAGGGAAAGAGGAGTTGCTATTCATCAGATATGACGTCTCTTTATGCGAGATGAAAATGTTCTAGAGATTTGATAGACAACATTAGGCTTTTAGTTGAAAATTCTGTACTGCATGCTTAAATTTGTGCTAAGAGAGTAAACCTCATATTATCTGTTCCTATCAAGTGCATACACAAAGTTATTAGGAAGACTCCTACTTCTCGGAAAGATAGTGTAAGAAGGAGCAGGTTTATTTCCCTGACTGCAACAACTGAAAATAAATAGAAGCAGGAAACACAATATATGAAACAACAGTTCTCAGGATACTAAGAATCAGTTAATTAAAAAAAAAAAAGTGAGCCCAACAATTGTCCTGGATTACTAAGGCAAAGAGTTTCTAGGCTATGATACTGAGGGGCAGCCCAGGCAAAGCATAGATATTCAAGGTCCAGGAAGTGGAACTGAAAGTCCAGAAAGAAGTAATGCAGAGTTCAGGAGATGAGCACTGGAGAGAGACATGCACAGAGAATAACTGAGATCTTCAGAGTGTCCATTCCCTTGCAGTGTCCCCAGCTGAGCACTGCTCAGACCATGCATGTAAAGACACTCCATGGGTCTGGGAATGGCCCTGCGAAAGAATTAGAGGGAGTACTCCTGATGCTCACACAGGAGTAGAAATAGTGTCCATTCTAACATGCGAGAAAAAATCCTCTTAAGCCATGGAGAACTGGGAAAAGTTTTCAGAAATGTTTTGTTAGTTGGTGGGAAAAATTTCAGGCTAGACTAAATGTTGTTCTGATCCCATCTGATAAGGCTTAAAAGCAAGATCCAAAAGGATAAAACTATTTCCAAGTAACTTAAATGGGTCCCAGAACAAAACTGAAAAATATGGGTATAGGAATACAAGACCAACTGCTCAAGTTGTTTGTCAAGCAGTTTATCACCCAACTGCTCAAATTCATAATGTTAGGTATTTAATAAAAAACTGCCACACGTGAAAACACACAGAAAAATATGATCAAAATATGAAGATGAAAATCAAAACTGACCCTAAAATAAAGCAGACAATACAATTAGAGGGAGAGAAGATAATACTATAGTATTCCATATGTTCAAGAAGCTAAAGGAGAGAAGATGATAAGCAAAGATGTGGCAAATATAAAAAGAATTAAATCAAACTTCTAGAGATGAAAACTACAATATCTGGAATGAAAAATTAACTGGATAGCAGTAATATCAGCTTATCCGTAGAAGATGAATATGTTCATTAAATAGAAAACATAGAAGAGAAATTATATAAAATAAAACACTAAGAGAATAAATATTGAAAATAAAAATTAACAAAATATCAGGAAGCTAAGGGAAAAGTGCAAGCAACCTAATTCACATATAATTAGAGTTCCCAATGAGAGCAAAGAGCAAACATAAACATATTTGAAGAATTAAATGGCTAGTACATTCTAAGTTTGATGAAAAATATAAATCAATATACAAAAGAAACTCAACAAATGTCAGGGACAAGAAACAAGAAGAAAACCATGATACAGGAAAAAGAAGATACTTAAAACCAATAGTAAATTCATCCATGGAAAAAAGACACGTTATCAACACCTTAAAAGATCTTTAACAATATGTTAGAGGAGCTTATAATATGTATCACAGTAAAATTGATTGCTACAACAACATAAAGGTCTGGAAAAAGAAATGAAAGGAAATAGTTGAAAGGCTCTTATAATAGAGTTGAATTTGTAGATAAGTTAAAGAAACCACTAAAATTACATACACATACATATACACACACAAGCATATAGCTAGTCAACCAAAATTGATGACTAATGGCATCATGAAAAATATTAGACTAATCTGAAGGAGAACAAAAAGAGAGGGAAAAGGGAACAAAGAACAGACAGGACAAGTGGGAAACAAATACCCATATGATGGATGCAAACTCAACCATGTCAAAAATCCATGTGAGTATCTCATCACACACAGAGAAAAGGTAACTGTGTGAGGTGGTGGGTCGGTTAATTAATGCAATTGTTAGTTATTTAACAATGTATATGTATATAAGTCATCATACTTTATACCTAATATGTATAGTTTTAATTTTGTCAATTATATTTTAATATAGTCAGAAACAATTTAAACAACATCTATATGCAAAAGGTATGAACACATCAATTGTAAGACATGTAGTATCAAAATGTATGAAGAGGTCCAACTGTATGCAATCTATAAGAAAATGTATTTTTAAATGAAAAGACAGATTAGCTAAAAGTAAAAAGATGCAGAAAAAGATATGCCACACTAACAATTTTTAAGATAGAACTGCTATATTAATATCACAGGAAGTTGATCTTAGACAAAAGAATATTAACAGGGCTAAAAAGGTCACTGAAAATTTTAAAAGTTTATCTATAGCACATAACAGCTTCGTAAACATTTATGAATTCTGATAACAGAGCTTCAAAATGCATAAAAACAAGAAAATTCTAAAGATAAACAGACAAACCTACTACTGTGATCTTGGGTTAGGCAAACATTTTTTAAATATAAAACTAAAAACATAATACATGAAAGAAAAAAGATAAATAAGATCTCATCAAAAGTAAGGACGTCTTTGAAAGACAATATTAGGAGATGAATAGAGACTACAATTTGAGAGAAAATTTGCAAATCACCTATCTGATAAAGGACTTGTATTCTGAACATATAAAGAATTCTCACAACTCAATAAGAAACCAAACAATCCAAATTTTTAAAAATCGGCAAAATATTTAAACAAGTACTTTAAAGCTATGGATGGCATATAAGCACACTGGAAGCACATTTAGCATCATGAGCCATTCATCAGTGAAATGCAAATTAAAACTTTAGTTCAATACTTCTACAAGCATACTAGAGTGTCTAAGATCACAAAAACTGAAACTGACCATGCCAAGTTTTAACAAACACATAGAAGTGGGGATCTCATACACTGTGAATGGTTATGTTGCATGGTTAATGATTCAATCGCTTGAGAAAACAGTTTTTTATTTTTAAAAAGCTATTTAAGAAAACAATTTATTAAAATGTTAAACAGACAGCCACCACGTGATTCATTCCATTCCTAAGTATTTAATTTAAAAAATGAGAATATATATTTGCATAAAGACTTATTCCCAACTATTCAAATCAACTTGCTTCTTAACAACTGCAAAACTGGAAATAACCGAAATATCCATCAACAGGTGAATGGATAAACAAATTGTTCAGTGTGATACATGGATTGCCAATAAAAATGAAAGAGCTAATGATACTACTGCTACACATAATGAAAACAAAATAATCTTAAAATAATTATGCTCGAGGGAGAGAAAAAGACCAGAAAGCCTGCATGTTGCAGGATTCCATTTAAATAAAATTCTAAAATAATAGAAACCAATCTAGAAAGATAGTTATCAAATCAATGGTTACATATACATGTAGGGAGTTTAGAGACAGGATGGGTGGATTACAAAGGGACACAAGGAAGCCTTAGGATGTTAGATACATTCATTATTTTGATTGTGGTAACTGTTACATGGTATATAGACATCAAAACCTTTCAAATGGTGCACTTTTCTCTATGTTAATTGCTGCATATTAGATATACTTCAATAAAGTTGTCCGAGACACTAATTCCTCTTAAAATAATCTCATTAGTCTAATCAGTCCAGATGCAGCAAATTAGTGAATAAAAAATGCCTGACAACTAATATGTGGTTAGTTTTGAATACCAACAGCAATTAGTCCTTGCCTTCAGGTCACTCCCAACCTACAGACAGGTCAAATGTAGACACACAAAGTTTTGTGGTTATTTCTAAAGAAGAGGTTTCAGGCACAGAGAGGAAGTGGGAGAGGGAACATTGAGCTAGCCAGGAAGTGTTGCCATGAAGACTACATGTTTCAGCATCCTGCTCTTGGAGGTCAGGATAAATTTGCCAGAAAGATGGGAACCATATAAGCTAATGCACACAATCATAAGCAAGCATGATGTAGTGAGAGAGAAAGGTCAGTGGAGAGACGAAGTCAGGGAGGCAAATGTAGGACAGATCAGAAAAGCTTTTGTATGTTGCTCTAGAAGAATCAAATTTTACCCAGCTGGCTATAGAAAGGTATTTAAGAATTTTAAAGGGAAGAGAAGTTCAGTTCAATCACTCAGTCGTGTCCAACTCTTTGTGACCCCATGAACTGCAACACATCAGGGCACCCAGTCCATCACCAACTGCCAGAGTTTACTCAAACTCATGTCCTTCTAGTCGGTGATGCCATCCAACCATCTCATCCTCTTTGTCCCTTTCTCCTGCCTTCAATCTTTCCCAGCATCAGGGTCTTTTCAAATGAGTCACAATTTCCCATCAGGTGGCCAAAGTATTGGAGTTTCAGCTTCAGCATCAGTTTTCCAATGAGTATTCAGGACTGATTTCCTTTAGGATGGACTGGTTGGGTCTCCTTGCAGTCCAAGGGACTCTCAAGAGTCTTCTCCAATACCACAGTTCAAAAGCGTCAATTCTTTGGCACTCAGCTTTCTTTATAGTCCAACTCTCACATCCATACATGACTACTGGAAAAACCATAGCTTTGACCAAATGGACCTTTGTTGGCAAAGTAATGTCTCTGCTTTTTAATGTGCTATCTAGGTTGGTCACAACTTTTTTTCAATGAGCAAGCATCTTTTAATTTCATGGCTGCAGTTATCATCTGCAGTGATTTTGGAGTCCAGAAAAATAAACTCTCTCACTTTCCACTGTTTCCTCATCTATTTGCCATGAAGTGATGGGACTGGATGCCATGATCTTAGTTTTCTGAATGATGAGTTTTCAGCCAACTTTTTCATTCTCCTTTTTCACTTTCATCAGGAGGCTTTTTAGTTCTTCTTCACTTTCTGTCATAAAGTTGGAGTCATCTGCATATCTGAGGTTATTAATATTTCTCCCAGCAATCTTGATTATTTTGCATGATGTACTCTGCATATAAGTTAAATAGCAGGGTGACAATATATAGCCTTGACGTACTCCTTTCCCAATTTGGAACCAGTCTGTTGTTCCATGTCCAGTTCTAACTGTTGTTTCCTGACCTGTATACAGGTTTCTCAAGAGGCAGGTCAGGTGGTCTGGTATTCCCATCTCTTTAAGAATTTTCCACAGTTTGTTGTGATCCACACAATCAAAGACTTTGGCATAGTCAATAAAGCAGAAATATATGTTTTTCTAGGACTCTCTTGCTTTTTTGATGATCCAACGGATATTGGCAATCTGATCTCTGGTTCCTCTTTTCTAAATCCAGGTTGAACATCTGGAAGTTCACGGTTCATGTGCTTTTGAAGCCTGGCTTGAAGAATTTTGAGCCTTACTTTACTAGCGTGTGAGATGAGGGCAATTGTGTGGTAGTTCGAGCATTCTTTGGGATTGCCTTTCTTTGAGATTGGAATGAAAACTGACCTTTTCCAGGCCTGTGGCACTGCTGAGTTTTCCAAATTTGCTGGCATATTGAGTGCAACACTTTCACAGCATCATCTTTCAGGATTTGAAATAGTTCAATTGGAATTCCATCACCTCCACTAGCTTTGTTCATAGTGATGCTTTCTAAGGCCCACTTGACTTCACATTCCAGGATGTCTGGCTCTGGGTGAGTGATCATACCATTGGCATTATCTGGGTTGCAAAGATCTTTTTTGTATAGTTGTTCTGTGTATTCTTGCCACCTCTTCTTAATATCTTCTGCTTCCATTAGGTTCATACCATTTCAGTCCTTTATTGAGCTCATCTTTGCATGAAATGTTCCCTTGGTATCTCTATTTTTTTTTAAGTGATCTCTATTCTTTTCCATTCTATTGTTTTCCTCTATTTCTTTGCATTGATCACAGAGGAAGGCTTTCTTATCTCTCCTTGCTATTCTTCGGAGCTCTGCATTCAAATGGGTATATCTTCCCTTTTCTCCTTTGCTTTTCATTTCTTTTCTTTTCACAGCTATTTGTAAGGCTTCTTCAGACAGCCATTTCACTTTTGTGCATTTCTTTCTCTTGCAGATGGTCTTGATCCGTGTCTCCTGTACAATGTCATGAACCTCCACCCATAGTTCTTCAGGCCCTCTGTCTGTCAGATCTAATCCCTTGAATCTATTTCTCACTTCCACTGTATAATCGTAAGGGACTTGATTTAGGTCATACCTGAATGGTCAGTGGTTTTCCCTCCTTTTTTTCAATTTAAGTCTGAATTTGGCAATAAGGAGTTCATGACCTGAGCCACAGTCAGCTCCCGGTCTTGTTTTCACTGACTGTTTAGAGTTTCTCCATCTTTGGCTGCAAAGAATATAATCAATCTGATTTCAGTATTGACCAATTGGTGATGTCCATGTGTAGAGTCATCTCTTGTGTTGTTGGAAGAGGGTGTTTGCTATGACCAGTACATTCTCATGGCAAAACTCTGTTAGCATTTGCCCTGCTTCATTCCATACTCCAAGGCCAAATTTGCCTGTGACTCCAGGTGTTTATTGACTTCCTATTTTTTGCATTCCAGTCCCATATAATTAAAAAGGCACCTCTTTTTGGTATTAGTTCTAGAAGGTCTTGTAGGTCTTCATAGAACCATTCAACTTCAGCTTCTTCAGCCTTACTGGTCAGGGCATAGACTTGGATTACTGTGATATTGAATGGTTTGCCTTGGAAACGAACAGAGATCATTCTGACATTTTTGAGGTTGCATCCAAGTACTGCATTTCGGACTCTTTTGTTGACTATGATGGCTACTCCATTTCTTCTAAGAGACTCTTGCCCACAGTAGTAGATATAATGGTTGTCTGAGTTAAATTCACCCATTCCAGTCCATTTTAGTTCGCTGATTCCTAAAATGCCAACATTCACCCTTGACATCTCCTGTTTGACCACTTCCAATTTGCCTTGATTCATGGACCTAACATTCCAGGTTCCTATGCAATACTGCTCTTTACAGCATCAGACTTTGCTTCTATCACCAGTCACATCCACAACTGGGTATTGTTTTTGCTTTGGCTCCATCCCTTCTTTCTTTCTGGAGTTATTTCTCCACTGATCTCCAGTAGCATATTGGGCACCTACTGACCTGGGGAGTTCATCTTTCATTGTCCTATCTTTTTGCATTTTCATACTATTCATGGGGTTCTCAAGGCAAGAATACTGAAGTGGTTTGCCATTCCCTTCTCCAGTGGACCACGTTTTGTCAGAGTTCTCCACTATGACCCGTCCATTTTAGGTGGTCCTACATGGCATGGCTCATAGTTTCATTGAGTTAGACAAGGCTGTGGACCATGTGATCAGATGGTTAGTTTCTGTGATTGTGGTTTTCATTCTGTCTGCTCTCTGATGGAGAAGGATAAAAGGCTTTGGAAGCTTCCTGATAGGAGAATCTGACTGAGGGGGAAACTGGGTCTTGTTCTGATGGGCGGGGCCATGTTCAGTAAATCTTTAATCCAATTTTCTCCACCCAATTGATGGATGGAGTTGTGTTCCCTCCCTGTTATTTACCTGGGGCCTAACTATGGTTTGAGAATGGGGAAGAGAATAACAATATCAAAACTTTATTTTAGAAAAATCACTTTGAGTTGCCATATGATCCAGCAATCTCATTCCTAGGCATATAGTTGGACAAAACTATGGTTTGAAAGAGGATGAGATGGCTAGAGAGTATCACCAACTCAGTGGACATGAATTTGATCAAACTGCATGAGACAAGAAGGACAGTGAAGCCCAGCATGCTGCAGTTCATGGTTTTTCCAAAGAGTGAGACACAACTTAACAACAACAGTAAATTATTTGAAAATATCCATGCATCTCATGTTCACAGCAGCGGTATTTCTAATACCCAAGACATGGAAACATGTCCACTGACAGCTTAATGAATAAAGAAGTGGTACATATATACAATAGAATACTACTCAGCTATGAAAAAGAATGAAATAATGTTTACAACCACGTGGAAAAAGGGGAGTTAAAAATTTGGCTTAAAACTCAACATTCAAAAAATTAAGATCATGGCATCTGGTCCATTACTTCATGGCAAATAGATGGGGAAACAGTGACAGACTTCTTTTCTTGGGCTCCAAAATCACTGCAGATGGTGACTGCAGCCATGAAATAAAGACTCTTGCTCCTTGGAAGAAAAGCTGTGACCAACCTAGACAGCATATTAAAAAGCAGAACATTAGTTTGCCAACAAAGATCCATCTAGTCAAAGCTATCATTTTTCCAGTAGTCATGTATAGATATAAGAGTTGGACCATAAAGAAAGGTGAGCACCGAAGAATTGATGCTTTTGAACTATGTTGTTGGAGAAGACTCTTGAGAGTCCCTTGGACTGCAAGGAGATCCAATCAATCAATCTTAAAGGAAATCAGTCCTGAATATTCATTGGAAAGACTGATGTTGAAGCTGAAACTCCAATACTTTGGCCACCTAATGCAAAAAACTGACTCCTTGGAAAAGACCCTGATGCCAGGAATGATTGAAGGCAGGAGAAGGGGACAACAGAGGATGAGATGGTTGGATGGCATCACTGACTCGATGGACATGAGTTTGAGTAAACTCCAGGAGTTGGTGATGGACAAGGAGGCCTGGCCTGCTGCAGTCCTTGGGGTTACACAGAGTCAGATACGGCTGAGAGGCTGAACTGCACTGGCAGCAACATGGACAGGCCTAGAGATTAGCATACTAAGTGAAGTCAAACAGAGAAAGACAAATACTATATGATATCACTTACATGTGGAGTCTAAAATAAGACACAAATAAACTTATAAAATGGAAACAGACTTATAACCATAGAGAATAGAGTTGTGGCTGCCAGCGGGGAAGGGTTTGAGGAAGAGATGGAGTGGGAGTTTCGGATTACCAATTGCAAACTATTATATATAACTAAACCGCTTTGCTGTACACCAGAAATTAACACAACGTTATAAATCAACTGCACTTTAATAAAATAAAATTTATATAGAGAAAAAAAGAAAACTCACTTTGGAAGCAGTGTGAGAGCAGAAGGGAATAATAAGACTGAATGCAATATGATTGGGTGGACAACGGTGCTGTAGTCTAAGTACGAAATGACAAATGCTTCCACCATGATGAGAACGTGGAGAAGAGTTTGGATCCATCAACATTTTAGGAGTAGAGTCTGTAGATAACCAGACACTGTTAGTGAAGGAAATGAAAGATGCTTTGCTACAAACCTCCCACCTGATTTGGACCACCAACAATGATGCCGTACATTTAATTAGGAAAGTGAGGAAAGTGAGAACAAATAGCAGGTTCCAAGAGAAAGAAAATGAGCTCAATGTTGGAATTGGTGAGTCTGATGTGTTTTGGCGACATCTACATATTGAACATATTTCAGTAAGTACAATTCTAAGTATATCTCAGAGTTCCTAGAACTCAGTGAAACTCTGATGTGCCATGTTAGAAACTTCATTTACTTTTATGAAAAGTATTTGTAGTCTAGTAAAATAAATGATAGTAACCATGTATTCAGTGCTTCATTGGGCTAAGCACTTCACATACATTATGCTCTGTAGTCCTCCTAGCAAATCTATGTTCATATCTTATACTTGCATGACTTATAAGGAAGGGAAGGCTTAGAAAGGCTATTTAAGCTGTCCTCAAACACTTCGTGGTGTAGTTAGGTTTCAATAAGTCAATGCTCTTAACGACTATACAAAATTTGACCACTATATTTTAAAGGGCCTCTTAGAAAGATGAAGTGCAGCCATTTCCCTAACACACTAGTACAAATGGCCTCTAATGGGCCCATAAGTCAAAATAATTCTGAGGACAATCCCCTTGTCTTCAGAAAACAGGAAAACAAGGGAATAATAATTATAAGATGAATCCAATATCTGAATCTAGGTCAGAAGACAATCACTTTTCTCCAAGTCCTCTTGTTTAGTCATATTTTCTACTTTAAATTATCTGATTTGATCTGATCATTTCACCTGGCTGATTTCACATCCAAATCCAACATTTTTTCCTTCACTGAATTGTGGACTCATGGAAACTAATGACTCAGCAAGTCACCACTTGTACAAGAAAAGTGGTACATGAATAGTAGCCCTAGGTCTACATTTTATGATTAAGTCACTTAATCTCTCTGAGCATCAGTTGTCTCATAATCAAATGAAAATAATATATCCAAGATATCAGCAGAATCTACTTAGAAAATGAATATATTAAAAGAGCTTGAAAGCTACGAAGCACTATAGAATTTTAAGAAAGCACCAGAACTTTTGTTTATTTGTTTCTTCCTCTATATTGTCTTGGTGACCTTCTGTATATAGTTTTCAAGGACAGATACAAGACTCAAAATTATCTGGTGCAATTTATTCCCTAAATTTTGTTTTTCCTTGAAAAGGCTCTGATAAATTGCCTATACTTTACAAAACAAAGAAAATACTATTTTCTTTTATCTACTAAATTGCATAGCTTCCATCTTTCAAAATATTGCTCAAAATCCAGTTATCAGTCTGTCTTCTAAGTTAACTTTCTTGCATAAAAATGAATCTGATACAATGTCCCATAAAGCACACACTGCCATATTTCTCTATATACTTGATTGCAATTTTGGCAATAAAATGTAATGTTAAGCTCTTAAACTCTTGAGTTAGAGACCTGGATTCAGGTAATAGCTCCATTCATTAGTGATGTAACTTTGGTCACATGGTATTACTCCAAGCCTCCATTCCTTTTTCTGTAAAATGGAGCTAAATAATGACACTTATAATATCCTGAAGGTGATATATAACTTAAAACAATTATGGTACCTTCCATAAATGAAGTGAAGTGAAGCGAAAGTCGCTAAGTTGTGTCCGACTCTTTGCGACCCCGTGAACTATGCAGCCTCCAGGACAGAATACTGGAGTGGGTAGGGTAGCCTTTCCCTTCTCCAGGGGATCTTCCCAACCCAGGGATCGAACCCAGGTCTCCCACATTGCAGGAGGATTCTTTACCAGCTGAGCCACAGGAGAAGCCCACCTTCCATAGATAAGAGTTCAATAAACATCAGAAAGTATTATTTATCTATAATAGAAAGTATAATTCATTAATATTATTGATGTTACCAAGTCCCGGCTTGTATTGCTCACCACATGACAGGATAATAAATTGAGAGACAAAGTGTTGGGGCAAGAAATAGTGACTTTATTTGAGAGCCAGCAGACTGAGAAGATGAAAGAGTAGAGTCCCAAAGAAGCATCTTTCCTGGGTTTGAATTCAGGATTTTATACTAAAAAGGGAAGGAGTGTGGCTAGTTGTTGCAAGCTTCTTGGTGTCAGAATCTTTTGTTCTTGTAGATGTTCATGTAGGTCTGGTCACAACGTTCCTATAAACCTCCAACAAGGCAAATGTTATTCTCTCCAAATGAATGGAAAAGTGTTATCCCTTTAAAGATCAGAGCCTTGGGAATGGGCTATTGTGTATATTTCAGGCAATAAGCAACCTTCCTTTATAGAAGTGCAGAGCCAGCATGACTAAGCAGAGACAGCAGATCACAAAGATTAGCGCTAAAGGAATAGTTCCAATATGGAGTCAGGTTTTCTTTTTCTGTTACATTGGCATGTACGTTACATGCATAATATAGTGTACTGGCATGCACTATACAGCAAAATGCTAGCACAACCACATGCTTCTGTTTTCTTAATCTTTTCTTCTTCTTCCTCACATCACATTTATATTCTATGATCCTCATATCACTCTCAGTGATAATGTCTTCCTGTTGCTGTATCTATTTTTCTGTTAATAAGTGAGTTTCCAACTCTAAAAGTAGGAAGCATTCTGTAATCAATTCTGATTATTTTTACAATGAAACTCACCAGAAAGAACCATTGCACATCATACCTCCATTAATACAGGGATACCATATCTTGTGGGCTTTCCCAACATTTCTGAAACAGCTGGGAATAATCTCTACATCTTAAAAGTTTTAGTTGATGTCCTTATGCTCTTCCAATTTGCATGACCAGATCATGTTTCCTTATGTTCTTATAATTTGTAGCAGCAACATTTGGTGAATGTTTTAGAAGTTTTAGTAAATTTTATGCAATTGTGCCCTTGTAATTATGCAGTTATATTTCTGCAATCATATAATGTGATTTTTTAAGCTTCATTTTTCCATAGTCTTAACTTTTTCTTTAATCACGTGGTCTACTTTGCTACCATTTTTTCCCCAAGATTTTGCATGCACAGAAATTTTATTTGGCTACTGTATTAATAGTGGATCTGCTTCTCAGGATCAGAGCCACTTCAGCCAGTCTCACAGAAACTAATCTATAAACTGGAATAATGATTTACTAATTTCCCAGGAAAATATAACTACCACATAGATCAGGATGCCGGCATTAACATGATCATCACATTCTCTGACACACACGATACACAGGAAAGAAACAATCAGATGCCATGGAAAAATTATTTTCCCAGGTAATGAGCAAACATGCAGTTTCATGAACAGAACAGTATCTCTGTCTGCAGAATTACATGAGCAGCAACGGTGCTGGTCCAACAAGCAAGGGATCAGAGAAATGGGAGTTAGAGAAACTGCAGCATTGATAGGACTGGAGGAAAGGTTTAATCAACAGTGCTTGAGTGTCTGAGTCTGCTGACTGAGGTTTGCTCTTCCATGGTCAGTGCTTTAATGAACCCAGCTAGAAAATTCTGTCTCCTTCTTTCCTGCAGGCTAATTCACTTCAGTCATTTCCAACTCTTTGCAACCCCATGGACTGTAGGTTGCCAGGCTCCTCTGTCCCTGGAATTCTGTAGGCAAGAATACTGGAGTGGTTTGCCATGCCCTCCTTCAGGGTATCTTCCCAATGCAGGGATCGAACCGGCATCTCTTAGGTCTCCTGCATTGGTAAGTGGGTTGTTTACCACTCGAACCACTTGGGAATCCCTTCTTTAGTTGATGAATATATTCTTTCTTTAATTGTATTAAAATATTCAATGCAGGTTATAATTATCTGCAATGCAATTTTGCACTTGTCTACTCTGGTTTGACACTTACTGATTTTACTTTTTAACTTCATAAATAGTCTTACTTCCTTCATAAGAATTCCTGGGCAAAAATCCCCTTCTAATTTTGGCAAAATTTCCAAACCAGTAAGAGTTTAAGCTAAGAATATTAGCCATCTCATAGGAATTTTTTTTTTTTTTTCGATAAGGAAAAAGTTACTCAAACACAAATTCACACACAAGAGTGTTTTGGCACATAAATAATAACTTGAAAACTGAACTGTAAAAAGGAATTCACTTTGGTTTGGGGCAGTTGCTCAGTCATGTCCAACTCTTTGCAACCCTATGGACTGTAGCCCACCAGGCTCCTCTGTCCATGGTATTTTCCAGGCAAGAATATTGGAGTGGGTAGCCATTTCTTTCTCCAGGGGATCTTCCAGAACAAGGGACCTAACCGACATCTCCTTCACTGGCAGGTGGGTTCTTTTTACCACTGAGTCACCTTCGTTTCTCCAAATACATTCTGGCCTTCCTCTCGCATTGATTCATTCTACTCCTGCAGAAGTGGCCTGACTTATTTGATTGGTAATTTTTGAAAGAATGACCACTTAGGCTTACTCAGTGCAGTTTTATCTTTCATCCTTTTGAAAACAAGCTCACCTCCATGTCTAAACCGTTGGTCCAGTTATCTAGGAATGTGGGGGTGGGAAACCGAAGCTCTTAGTCACTCAGTCGTGTCCGACTCTTTGTGACCCTGTAGACTATAGCCTGCCAGGCTCCTCAGTCCATGGAATTCTCCAGGCAAGAATACTGAGGTGGGTTGTCATTTCCTACTCCCGGGGACCTTCCACTCCCAGGGACAGAACCCAGGTCTCTTGTATTGCAGGTAGAGTCTTTACCATCTGCGCCACCAGGGAAGCCCTTGCCTAACTCTGGGGTTTGGTATTAAAGAGCCCACTTTATTAACAGATTCTGAGTCCTACCCTCAAATTTGGCTGCAATGGATGTGTTGCTTTATCCTTATTTACCTCTCATTTCTCAACTCACTCACCAGTAGGGTGGGAGATTGATATACAGTTTCCTAGCCTAATCCCTTGGAAATTCCACATCTAGTGCCTGCTAAATTATTAGGAGTCTTAATTCTCAAGTTTATGAACTTCAGGTGACTTAGCAGCAACCTTTGGATCAACAATTTACTCTTCAGCCTATTGAAGACACAAGATTATTTGTTTAAAAGTGTTTTATAGTCCAGTGCACACATTTTTTCCTAAAATGCAGCAGCACAAAGCTTTCCTCATGCCATTTTAAGCACTAGTATACTTCTGAGACCACAGAGGTCCTAAAGGATGTGCTTTCCCTTCCCAAAGACATTCTTAAGCCAGGCACTATAATTAATTCTTTGGGGGCAATGTAGCAGGGAACAACTCCTGGGACCATTTTCACTTATACACCAGCTTTTGTGTGAAGGGTGAGATGTGTTTAGCTCCAAGTTTCAATTACTTCTGCCTTTTCTCTAGCTGCCCACATTAGGTCATGCGGCTGGTAGCAAAATCTTTTCAGGACCCTCGTGTAACAGTGCAGATAAAGTACAACAGAATTCTCTTCCTTTTTAATGAGAAAGCTTTTCCAAACTTGACAAAACAGAACTGTCTGACCACTTGATTTGAGTCTTTATGAAGTAAATTTATTCCCAATCAATTCCCTCTGTTCACAGGTAGATTTAGCTTTTCATTAAGATTTGTTAGGATAGTGATATTCAGTATTTGCTGAGTCTCTCAGTAAGATACTGAATTTATTGGCTACCTTTTCATCTTCTTTCAAGGCTGTTCAGCTTCAGCAAACAAATTTTAAAAAGTCATTTTTCCACTGAGAGAACGATGTTGACTCCTTGTTGGAATTCTGATTACACAGTACACCCTTTACATGTAAATTTCAGAAGTAGATACAGTTGCCAAAATCTCTTTCTTATTTTATTTGATTAAAGTATTCTTTTTTAAAAACTACTAATTCCTCCTGCTCAGATCTCTTTGACATTTAGATAGCTACCATAAAACTGGTCAAGTGGTTGCAAAAATTCTTCAAGTGGCAACCTCATCAAAAGAGCATAATCATGAAAATAATCACTGACTATTCTCCTCTAGAACGTTCTGTACGGGAGGAATTTGGCAACTGAGTCATAGACTTAGACTTCCATATGGCAATGAGAACTCTTGGTTATTGTTGACTCAACTGGGCATGTAATAACCTATTTAATTCCCTAAAGTTATTATTAACTATTATAAGTTATCATATTATTCCCAAATACTCAAACATCCTTTGCAACACATTTTTTTTTCTGCTTAAAATCTAACTGCAAAGAATGTGGTTAAAATACCTTTTATCCACTATGCTTCCCAGCTACAAAAGCAGTTTGCATGAGGGAAACACAATTTTAATATACTCTGTCTTCATCCAGCATCCTCTCCTGTAACCCAGTGTCTCATTGTGGTATCTTTTGAATCATGTTCATTTGGGGTTCGGCTATGCAGTTAAAGACTGAAGCTCAGAGCAAGACTGAAGCTCAGAAAGCTGCTGATCCCTGGACCGCCACCCCCAAGGTTCCAGACACCCCTTAATTATCATGTTAAAAATCTCTCGATATCCTCTGTCAGTGGAACTTGAGAATATCATTGATCTAAAAAGCACCAGGAAAGTAAACTATCATGCACAGTATTGTTGTAACTTTAGACTGGCCTTTATACCAGAACAAGTAGATCCTGTATAGTAGTAAAGCTCAAGTGTTAAAAAGGAAAAAAGGAAAGAAAAAGTGAAGGAAATCTTTAAGGGAGGAAGCCAGCATAAACTTCAGCCAGAGGTGAAATCAGCGAAAGATAAGCTCTCAAAATGCCTTTCCCTGGAGGACAGCACTTCACCTAGCACAACCTAAGTTGATCCTAAGACAGCTGTGTTTTTTATTTATTTTTTTTTAACTCAGGAGTCTTCTTCTTTCAGGCTCTTTGAAATCTTCGAGATAGCACTGTCAGCAGCAGATGAGATGAAGATTTACAGCTGGTGTCAGTAGCATATTAATGTCTTTGCAGTATGTCATGTCTTCTGAGTTTCCACAGTGGTTCCAACATAAATTTTGACTGATGACATAAAAGGATGGAGAAGTCCTTAGGGATACAGGAGATAAGGCCCTTAAGTTAGACGGAGAAGGGAGGGGAAAGAGGGAAGGGCAGGGCTCCCTAGTGGTTTCTATGAACTCTTAGTGGTCATGGTTCTAAGCAACTTAATCTAAAAGAGTGCCTGTTACACAGTGCCATCTAAAGCAGGGCTCTCAACAGCAGCATGCTGATATTTTGGACTGGATAATTTATTGTGCGTGGTTGTCCTGTGCATTATAGAATCATCCCTGGCCTCCTACCACTAGATGTCAGTAGAACTCACCCCTCTGGTTGTGACAACATCGGCTCCCTGCATGCTAAGTCACTTCAATCGTGTCCCACTCTTTGGACCTATGGACCACACCCGCTAGGCTCCTCTGTCCATGGGATTCTCCTCCAGGGAATCTTCCCAACCCAGGGACTGAACCCACGTCTCCTATGTCTCCTGCTTTGGCAGGAGGGTTCTCTACCACTGGCGCCATCTGGGAGTGCCCAGATGGTATCTCGGACCAGGGGGCTGGCCAAAGTGAAAAGTGAAAACATTACTTGCTCAGTTGTGTTGGACTCTTTGTGATCCCATGGATTGTAGCCCATCAGACTCCTCTGTCCACGGAATTCTCCAGGCAAGAATACTGGAGTGGATTGCCATTTCCTTTTTCCAAAGGATCTTCCCTTGGACTGAATGAGAACCAGTGAACCAAAGCAGCCACAAGTACCTCTCACTGAATTTTCCATCATTTTATCCAGTTAAATACACACACACACACACACTGTAGCTATGTATTTGAACTGCTTTTAAGTACTTTTTAATGATTAATTTTATAAAATAGTGTTCTATAAGGTTAAAATGTCTCAAAGTTTAAAAAATTGTGTATTTAATTTTCAGATTCAAATAGTAGCATCATCTAGAGCAGCAGAACCCCTGCTTATAGGTGTTGAATCCAAAAATTTGGAAAGTAAGCTTAAGACACTTTAGCAGGTTTTAATTTTCTTTTACAAAGTTTTAGGAAAAGTAATTCACATAATTATGATACCAGACAATTTAAGAAGGAAGGACTGTGTTTTCCTCATTTCATTTAGACCTCACAATAACCACGTACCCTAAGCATTATTTCTATTTTGTAGAAGAGAGTCTAAGTGACTTGTCTTAGAGAACATAAAAGAATTCTGGAGGAGCCAGTAATCAAACTCATGTCTTTTGACTCTAAAACCAGCCATTATCCAACAGATTACTTGGTGCCTCTGCTAATGAAGTTTAAGTACCAAGAAAAACATTCTCATTACTAGAATGAGAAGGCTCAGAGAGAGAGAGAGATTGATGTATCTGAACCAGTATAGCAGATTAGATAGATTTTCTGGGTAGGTTTGCTGGTTTCATTTTAATTGTGGTGAAAAAATATACATAATATAAAATTCACCATCTAAGCCATTTGAAGTGTATTCTGTAGTAGGCTTAACTATATGTACATTGCTGTGCAATAGACCTCTAGGAATTTTTCATCTTACAAAATTTAATCTCTGCATCCAGTGAACATTAACTCTCCTTCCCTCTCCTCCCTGACCCTGGGAATAGCAATTCTTTCTGTTTCTAAGAGTTTGACTACTTTTTATGCCTCATATAAGTGGAATTGCTAACTATTTATTTGTGATCGGCTTATTTCAATTAGCATAAGGTCCTCAAATTTCCTCCATGATATACGAAATGACAAGGTTCCCTTCTTTCCCATGGATGAATATTATCACATTGTTTATGCATATATACTACATCTTTATCCATTCATCCATTAATAGAAACATGTTGTTTCTCTATCATGACTATCATGATAAATGCTACAATGAACATGGGAATGAAAATCTCTCTTCAAGATGCCCTTTTCAATTCTTTTGGATATATACACAGAAGTTAGAATTGCTGGATCATATGGTATTTTTTTTTTTTTTTGAGGAACATCTATACTGTTTAGGCTTCCCAGATGGCACTATTGGTAAAGAACCCGCCTGCCAATGCAGGAGATATAAGAGACATGAGTTCAATCCCTAGGTTGTGAGGATCTCCTGGAGAAGGGCATGGCAACCCACTCCAGTATTCTTGCTGCAGAATTGCATGGACAAAGGAGCCTAAGGGGCTACAGTCCATGGGGTTGGAAACAGCCAGAAGCAACTTACCACGCATGCATGTACCATACTGTTTATCACAGCAGTTGCCTCATTTTATGTTCCTACTAGCAGTGCACAAAATATGACAATTTTTGCAGATCTTTGTTGACATCTTTCACAATTTTTTTTCACATCTTTTCACAAAGATGTCCATCCATGAGAAAGAAGGGAATCTTGTCGTTTGGCATATCACGGAGGAAATTTGAGGACATCAAGCTAAATGAAATAAGCCGATCACAAATAACAACAAGTGCTAACAACAAAACCCTTGGTTATTTTCCACTTTTCTACCCCCACAATGATCATCCTAACAGGTGTGAGGTCAAAGCTGTTAACAGGCCTTATGTCTGCAGACTGTTGGCCAGAGAGACCCACTCCTCGCTCCCTTGCCACAGACAAGTCAGAAGGCAGCATCCCTTGACGTGAGCCAGTAAAAGCAGGATAGGGAGTGCTTAGCGAGGGAACCACAGCCCTTCTGTAACCTAACCTTGGAAGTGGAAGTGACCACCTCTCACTTCACTGCCTCCTTTTCAGAGGGTAAAGAATCAAAACATGCGGTTAGGGAATCACCCAGGGGAGTTTGTTCCAGAGGGCAGGATCATTGGGAAGCATCTGAGAGGCCCTACCACACAAATCCATAGAAATGAGCAGGAGAGAAGAATTGAAAATGCTGGCTAAGGAAAATAGATTTGGTTCTGTGGTTTCTGGATTCTTTACTCCTACTGCCAATCGGATAGTAACAGAATTTGCATCATTTTTGAGTGCAGAGTTTCCACTGTTTTTTTATGATACCAAGTTTAGAAGTGCAGGATTTTAAGAAGGATTCTTCCAGAGAAACAGCTCAGCACCAGGCAAGGCTAATGAGCGAACACCATGGTACTATTTCTAGAAGTGTCACCTTTCTGGTGATCTTTTTCTTTAAAATTCCCCTGGAGGTCTGCATTTATGTCCTTTGACTAGGAAATGTGCAGTAGCTCACTGCAGAAAGATGGAATCCCGCAGGAGGAAACCTTCTGCAAGATATTATTTATTCTCTTCCTCCCTACTTATTCTAAAAGGAAGGGAAATTGAAATAGAGGAAGCTTTTGAACACAGCTTGAATGCAGAGCTTGTAACTGTCGTGTTACTTTTAGTTTAAACTTAAGCCTCTCTTTCTTCCAGCAGACCCTTTGAAACTGTGCTGCCAACGCAGAGGAGACCACGTTATTTCAGAGTGACTACCTTTCCCGCAAACACTGCGTCTAAGTTAATTAAAATGCCCACGTTGTTTTCTTTCTCAAGCCTCAACGGCTTTAAGGGGGAAAAAAAGCAGACAATTCATCTGCCAGGGGGGAAAAGGAAAGTCAAACAAATTGACAAAAAAATCATGGGCTGAATGTAATCATCACCACATCCTTTAAGCTGTGCATTCCTTTTATCGGACCATTGTTTTCAATTCGTTCTTTCTTTCCTTGTAGCATACTGATGGCTGACCATCCATTTACCTCTAGATTTTAAAGACCATGTCATTATCATTATCAATTGCAACGTTTGGGAATTCACTGCCCTTCTGAAAGGCCACCGGGATGCTGCTGTGAGCGTTGCCAGGTCTGGAGGGGAGACAAGTGTGCTCTGCCAGCCTAGCCTCACACAGGGGTGTAGCAGTACATGGTCACAGCCTGTGAAATAGGCAGAGAAGCCTCTTATGAAAGTGTTAAATTAGCATATTCAGGATTTTTCCTTGGTCTCTGCTAGTCTCCTACTTTGGAAATACTCTCTAGAGGGAGAGTAACTCATGCAAGCAAAAGGAATTTCACAAGGATCCACTAATCAGGTTGCTTTTCTTTGGATTATAAGCACAAGGAAAGCAAATGATCACAGACCGTTTCTAGAAAGTATACTTTCAATGTCGTCCTATCCCCTCCTCTCTCTCTATACCCCTCAGGAGAACTCATGAGAATCTATTGGAAATGATGACATGCTAACAGAACAACCCAGGTGGTAGAAATCTGTGCTGGAAGCTGGTAGCCTATTCTCACTTGGAATGATTCATTTTATGTGTCAACTTGACTAGGCTATAGTACCCACCTACTCTATCAAATACTAATCTATGTGTTGCTGTGAAGGTATTTTTCTGATGTCATTAATATCTATAGTCAGTTGATGCTACATGAAGGAGATTACACTTGATAATGTAGGTGGACCACATCCAATCAGTTGAAGGCCTTGAGAGTAAAACCTGACATTTCCCAGAAAAGATACTCTGTTTCAAGACTCCAGCATCCATGCATAGTGTATACATATTTCGAAAACATTTTGGAAATATATTTTCTCTTTCATTCCCTTTTGCAATCCAACTCATTCTGCTTCTTAAATATTTCTGAAATGAGTGTAAGAGGGGAAACAGAAAGACATGGAAGAGCTTGAGTCAACAAGGCTTGCTCACCAGTTAGATGTATTGAATGAGGAATAAGAAGCATAGAACGACTTCCAGGTGTTTGCATTAGATGCTGAGTTTTCAGAGATGCCTCTGACTGAGAGACAGAATACAGAGGAAAATGTTTTTCAGAGAAGATAGGTTTAATTTTGAAACTTTGATTTTGAGATATCTGTGAGACAGCCAAGAGAAAATAAACAGTAAATGCTGGAGTTAAAAGTTTAGGACTCAGAGAACTCTTGGTTAGGAATACAGAAATAAGAGCCCATCGGCTTGTACTCATTCAGGCAGAAAACACAGGAGACAACAAACAACGATGAGATGCCAAGAAACATGGTGTCAAGACCATCAGAAGGCATAAAGAAAATCAGGAAAAGTTGAAATGACCTAGAAAGCATTTTATTTACTTCTTTCTTCCCACAGGAAGGTGCAATGTTGAAGATATAAAAAAAATTTTTCTTAAGTAAAAAAAAAGATTTTAAAAGTCCCCATTAGTGTCAAAACTAGGAAGTTATTTGGTGATTTGACCAAGAGCAATTTCAGTGATACAGAAGCCAGAAGCCTGTAAACCAAAGAATGGAAGAGAATTGGAAATAAACTGATTATTTTGTTTCAGGGGAAAAAAGGAATAGAGTAGTAGCCAGAAGACAAAAAAATATTCAAAGAGGATAACTTGCTTTAATTGTGTGTGTGTGTGTGTGTGTGTGTGTGCACACATGTGCAGACGCTCGGTCACCTCAATCACATCCACCTCTTGGCCACCATAGTCCCCAGGCTTCTCTGTCCACGGGATTTCCCAGGCAGGAATACTGGAGTGGGTTGCCATTTCCTTCTCCAAGGGATCTTCCGGGCCCAGGGATTGAACCCACGTCCCCTGGTTGAATGAATGGATTAATCAAATAGGGATCTGTGACCCAAAAATGGTCAATAGAATCTTAAAATCAAGAGAGAAACTAATAAATATTTTACACTAAGTGAAATCATATTTACAAAAAAAAAATAGAATCTCTGAAAGACCCTAAAATTTACTGCACTGGAAATGTTCAGGCAATTCTGTTAGCTCTGAAATGAGTATGCTACAGTGGGGTATGACCAACACAAATCTAGTTTTCTGAATTATTCACCAGCACTTCAAGTACTAGACAAACTATATTGAAGACAGTCCCTTATTTCTGACAAAAAAAAAAAAACTTTACTAATATAATTGATTTCTAATTCTCTCTTTTTATTTAACATGTGGCTTTGCACTAAGTGAGTTCTGTTGTTCCAGGAATGGTTTCAGAGTGGACAGTTCAGCTTAGCCCAGTATTAGGTCTCAGGATCTGAGAAGGTCATGAACAGGGGTGATGAGCTACATTTACTTCTAAGGAAATGTTCACAAGCATTATTTTTCATGAAAGTCAGGAGAAATAGCTGAGAAAGATCCTCAATGGGAGGTGTTCCATCTTAAAACGTTAACACAGAAACAGGCGCCAAACCAAACAAACCACAAATATTTAAGCTGGAAAATGAAAGGAAAGAAAAAATAGCTTCTAAATCTGTATTAAAAGTAATTCCATGTAGCTGTATAAAACGCTAGTGAGGGTTGCAGAATGAATCTTTAATGGCATCATTTATGCTTGTCCCAATGCACTCAGTGTAGGATGAGAACTGCCTGCAAATCTTGATGTACCATTTTATTGCACAAAAAACTGGCCACCATCTCACAGAACAGCCATTGTAAATTAGAAATATATTCTTTTTGGTTGAGCACAACACATTTGGAAATTTATGAAGTTACATAAAAGCACACAAAAGTATTTCTGAAACAGTGGTGGCTTTCTTCCGGTCATGGGAACTGGGGCTGCTGGCAGTGTTCAGAACGACTCAACCTGAGTAGGGGGCCCCACTCCAGCTTTGCAGAAACCCCTCAACGACCATGTAACCTTCTGAATCCTGAGAGACAATAACTAACACCGCATGAACACTGTTAGGTACACTCCTGCCCGCGTGTGTGTTAAGTCACTTCAGTCGGCCTGACTCTCTGCGACCCTGTGGGCTGTAGCCCGCCAGGTTCCTCTGTCCACGGGGTTCTCCAGGCAAGAGTAGTGGAGGGGGTTCCCATGCCCTCCTCCAGGGGATCTTCCCGACCCAGGGATGGAATCCAGGTCTGTAACATCTCCTGCTTTGGTTGGCCCGTGGTTCTTTACTAATAGTGCTACCTGGGAAGTATGCCTCTCTCCTCTTGTTACTGGCCATGTTTATGTACAGAAGACTTTATTATAGGTATGAAAATATTCATCATGACCATGTCAGACATTAAAAACTGTACAATCTGAGTTTTCATGACGAGGTTTACTTGTTTTCAATTTTTTAAATCTTGTTTTATCAAAGTATTAAAGATCTTGGACTTTTAAAAAATAATGAGTAAAACAGGAGATTCCTCTTTCCCTAGCTCCATTTCACCAGGATTTCTGCTTGGTTTCAAAATAAACATGGATAAAAATCTTCAAGAATGGGTTCAACTTTGAGTCAGTCTTTTGAATAATCTTTGGGTTAATATTGTTTTATATCAAAATTAAAAAAAAAAAAAAAACAGATTTGGCAACCTAATTCCCAGATTTATGGTGATCACAAGAACTAAGTCTTCAAAACACAGAACACTAGAGTAAAAATGATAGTTATATTTTGTTTTTACAAAGTTAAATCCAAATTATATATGAAAGATATATCTAGATTTAAATAGACTCAAATCCTTAACTTCCTCTAATAGAAAACAGTTTCAAATTAATAACTAGGAAGTTGAAGAGGATAAGAAAATCATTAGCAATGAAGAGAACACTAGAGGGGTAAAATATAGGATTGGAAACATAAAAAGAGTAAATTTTAACAGATAATTAAAGTGGTCTGGAGGAATTCATTTCTGTACATAACCTCTACTAATTTGAGAATTGGTGATGAACTAATAGAGCAAATAAAAGCTGACTGACATCTAGAAAAATAATGACAATTTCTTACTTTATGTAGATGAAGCCAGTATCTATGCTAAATGCAAAATAATATAACCCAAATATGCCTGACCATGAATGTGGACTAAATGGAACAATGGAGAATTGCTCATCAAATATATCTCAGGATGAAGTTGCTTATACTTATTGAACAAAACATTGACTATAATATAAAACAGCATATGCGATAACATTTAAAAAGTCTTGACGTTTTGAGAATTCTTAAGATATCCACTATAAGAAATCTAGCAAAGATTCTTGAACAACACTGCAGATATGTTTTAAATGTCACACTAAACAATGGCTGACAGAACAGATTTTGTTTGTGAGATAGTGTAAATACTCCTGTCATATTGTATTATACTGATTTCTCTAATGATACTCCACCTCCAAAATATAGGATTTTTAACTGTCCAACTTTTATTCATTATTGTCAGTTCTTTGAGAATTACTATTGTTACTCAGCTTCTTATGCAGAGGTACAAAGAACATTTATCTTTGAGAGATTTTATTCCAGTTGAGAAATTAAGAAAAAGCAGGAAATCTCTTTTCTAGAGATTGAAGAAACAGGAAAGGGGAACACTGATAAGAAGCCTTTATAAGATACAGTTAGATGACATATAAAATTTCATATTACTCTAGTGATATGTTTTAAAATACCAAAAATCCTAAAATGTTATATATTTCATTTTGAATAAAAATTCTAGAATTAATATATATGATTATTTTTTCTACAAATGAAACTCCATTTAACATTATTTTTTTTAATTATGGAATTTTTTTCCTCCTGATTATACTGGGCAAAAATGTCTTCTATATATCCAAAATTAATTGGTAAATTAATCTACTTTTCAAGGCTTCCATTAGCTTTAATAAACAAATTAATTAGCGGACCATTGGTTTTCTGATACTGTAGAAAAATGATTAGACTAAAAAGTCATGTCCAATTCTTTGCAACTCCATGGACTTGTCCTTTGTCCATGGGATTTCCCAGGCAATAATACTGGAGAGGGCTGCCATTTATTACTCCAAATGATCTTCCTGACCCGTGGATAGAACCAACATCTCTTTCATTTCTTGCAGTGCTAGGCGAATTCTTTAGCACTGCACCACCTCTGAGCCACCAGGGAAGCCCATACTAATATATAGGATACATCCCTGAGGTTAGATTTTTAAGAAGTCTTTGGCTTCTGTCTTGTTGCCTTGCTCTAAAGAGAGCCAGCTGCCATGTTTTAAGTGCTTTATGAAGAGGTCAACGTGGTGGTAACTGGCCAATAGCCAGTGATGACCAGAGTCCTGTCAATAAACCCTGTGACCCAAGAAGGCTTTCTTTTCTAGAGGCTGAAAAAACAGAGAAAGCAAGAACTGATTAGAAGTGATTAAAAGATAAAATTAGATGACATAAAATTTCATGTTACTTTAATGACTATGTTTGAAAATACCAAAATCCAAAAGCTATATATATATTATATGCAATATGTATTATATGTGGAAGCAGATATTTCCTCAACCAAGCCTTAAGTTGACTCCGTGAAGGCAACAGCTGTGAGAAACCCTGAAGATCAAGCACCCAGACAAGATACACTTACCTTCTTGACCCCTAGAAACTTTGACATAATAAATTTTGTCATTTTAAGCCACTACATTTGAGGGTTATTTGTAATGCAATAATAGATAACCAATACATCATTTAAATTTTTTGCTCAACTCTGGCTCATCCTTAGGAGATTTTGCTGTCTGGCAGAAATTATATTCTGTGTCCTCAGCAGAAATATTTATACAAAGTATTTGTATACAAGTAACACTAGGCTAAAGACACAATCAAAGATAAGCTGAAGGAAAGGAGGTCTAGTTAAAGGGAACTTAAAATCTGAGTGGAAACAAAAACAAGGAAAAGGGGGATATTTCCTTACTTTGCTTTGGCTGTGAAGTCTTGATGATGAGAGATGTGGGAGGCTTAAATCCAAGGGTTTTTCAGAGACTACATGCTGGCTTTTATCACAATTATTTATGAGTCTCTGACTGGCTTTATTTTCAAAACTTGTAGAATATCCTCAGATTATGAATATTTTACCCATGATCTTGGGTAAGCTCTAATCCTAGCACTTAGAAATTCACTATTTTATTGTTGTTTGATTTTAAAATCTGATGTTTCCAAATTACATCTGTTCTCATTTTCTTAAAACAACTACTGTACTTTTCAAGGCACTGAGTTAAAAGATTATAAACATTTTCTTTATTTTTTGTGTTTTTTTTATGTATTATTTGTGTGAAAAGTACTATAAACCTATTACAGTACAGCACTATATAGCCAATTATGTTAGTTGAGTACCTAGAATAGCTAGCTGGACTCAACGAACAAAACTGGGTTTATAAATGCACTCCTGGAATGGAACTCACTTGGATGTAGGGGACTTACTGTAGGTATAACTGAATCACTCTGCTATACAGGAGAAATTAGCACAACATAGCTGATAAATCAGCTACAGTTCAATAAAATAAATTTGAAAGAAATAAGTAAAAATTCTAGACAATATAAAGAAATTCATCTAATCCAAACAAAGCCTCGGATGATTCCCAACTGGAATCTCCTCCTTCCAAAGACCTTTTTGTATGGCTCCAAATCAGCTTTCTCCATCAACCTTTCCTCTTCGTCAATAGAGATTTAACAGGAATGAGAAGGGAGAAGCAGTCGGATCAGAGGAGAGCGTGTGTTGGCGTTCTAGCACATAGTTCTAGCACAAAGGCCAGCCTACTGTGTCACAAGTCCTCCAGAGATGGTTTCTGTGTATCCATGGCCCTTTCTCTTCCTTATGCAAGTTTAGGGCTATGATATTCCCATTGGAAATAAGCTGTGGCAGCTGTATTTTAATCATATGCCAAGTCTCAATTATTGGTAGCGTCTGTGTTAAGGTTTCTGAAGCTCAATAGGAGAAAAAGTTGAGATCTTATGAACACTGACTGCCATTTCTGGGACAGGATAGCGGATGTGACTAACACATTTTCATATACTTGTCATCTCTAATGTGCACTGTCCACCCTGAAATTCCATGGACATTCAAGTACAGTAAATGCTCCATTCTTGTTTGATGATGCTTGAGTGCCAAGAACAAAGAATAACTGTAGTGAATTTGTAATGGCTACCTCTTCTTGTCCAAATGGATGTCTTCTGCTTGAGCTTGATAAAGTGTATCTAATCATCTAACCCAGGTATTAAAAAAGTGTATTGTACCTAGAAAGGATTTCATTCATGAATCACTAATGAGAGGTCTAAGTGGGAGGGGAAAAAACATAAAACTTAAAGTGTAGGTAAGTCATAATGGTGGAATAAACCAAAACTGTGATTCAAGATAATAACTTTTTCCACTTTCCCCTTGCTGTGCCCTTAATATAACTTTACCATGAAAATCTCTAGACATAAAGTGAAATAAATAAATAAATAAAAAGGATAGTGGACACTTCAAAGTTTCCAATACCTAACTGAGAAATTTTTGTCCCAATTAGTGATCTGTTATTATATTGCAAAGATTCAGAGACTATAATAATGGCCCTCATGTCTTTTCACTCCTTATGCGCTAGCCCCATATTGTCCCATTAGAGAGACAGAGTGTATTCAAGGGCTCATAACACCCTGATCTGTCAGATGTGGGGAAGTAGCTATTAATTCTAATGTCTTTTATATTAACACATCAAGTCAAAAGAGTCTGACAGAATTGAACTAATGGATCATACACCCTCTGTTTTCCTAGAACGTATCAATACCGCCTGTATTTCCAAAACAACCTTCAAAAGTTGTTTTTAAGTTCATGTGTAGTATAGAAAGAAGTTTGAGAAAAGTTTCTCAGTTAAAGTACCCAATGCTCACCAAATTCACAGAATCCCTGTCATTTTAAACTGCAAGTTAATTAAATATCTGCTACTTGCAGAGTCTCATTTTTACTTCCCTCCAACATTGCAAAGCTCATAAAACTCCTTCTCACTGTGATTTCCTGAATTATTTATGTACAAATTTAATTTTTCTACAGAAGTTTTTTCTGTTGACTCTTAAGTCTTAAAGTCTCTTCAGAGATTTAGGGTAATGTGAGTGTTTTCTAAGCAAAGTTTTCCCAATCTTCCATAATGTTTCCTTAGGAACATCGATGAAAGACAGAACATCATAACCATTAGGAACACTTCCCCAATCCCAACTGCAATCCCAAGGTTCTAGAACTCTAGATCCACTCATTAGTATTTCATGAAAGGCAAGTCTACATTCACAGTGTACTCTCTCCCCAGTCTAAACAGAAAGCTCTTTTCCTTTACTTTTGTACGCCATTGTGGAGGTAGTGATTAAGACCAGAATCTCAGAAGTCCAAAGGAAAAGCCTGCTCTCCATATTCTTAGAGAGAAGGAACTGAGAAGATTGTCCTGTGTCATAGCTTTCTCTTGAGATGGGTCTGTATGGGACAGACTTTCATATGTTTAAAAAGAACACCTAAGAGCTCTTGAAAACTCACAAATTAATGGGGAAATGTATTCAGGATATGAAAAAACTCCTCATTTTATAAAAAATAAAATAATGAGTCCATTCAAGTGGTTATTTATAGGTTATTGAGAAATTTAACCAGATGTTCAAGCTGGTTTTAGAAAAGACAGAGGAACTAGAGATCAAATTGCCAATATCTGCTGGATCATTGAAAAAGCAAGAGAGTTCCAGAAAAACATCTATTTCTGCTTTATTGACTATGCCAAAGCCTTCACCTGTGTGGATCACAATAAACTGTGGAAAGTTCTGAAAGAGATGGGAATACCAGACCACTGACCCGCCTCTTGAGGAACCTGTATACAGGTCAGGAAGCAACACTTAGAACTGGACATGGAACAACAGACTAGTTCCAAATAGGAGAAGGAGTACGTCAAGGTTGTATGTTGTCACCCTGCTTATTTAACTTACATGCAGAGTACATCATGAGAGACGCTGGGCTGGAAGAAGCACAAGCTGGAATCAAGACTGCCAGGAGAAATATCAATAACCTCAGATATGCAGATGGCACCACTCTAATAGCAGAAAGTGAGGAGGAACTAAAAAGCCTCTTGATGAAAGTGAAAGAGGAGAGTGAAAAAGTTGGCCTAAAGCTCAACATTCAGAAAACTAAGATCATGGCATCTGGTCCCATCACTTCATGGGAAATAGATGGGCAGACAGTGGAAGCAGTGTCAGACTTTATTTTTGGGGCTCCAAAATCACTGCAGATGGTGACTGCAGCCATGAAATTAAAAGATGCTTGCTCCTTGGAAGGAAAGTTATGACCAACTTAGATAGCATATTAAAAAGCAGAGACATTACTTTGCCAACAAAGGTCCATCTGGTCAAGGCTATGGTTTTTCCAGTGGTCATGTATGGATGTGAGAGTTGGACTGTGAAGAAAGCTGAGCACCAAAAATTGATGCTTTTGAACTGTGGTGTTGGAGAAGACTCTTGAGAGTCCCTTGGACTGCAAGGAGATCCAACCAGTCCATCCTAAAGGAGCTCAGTCCTGGGTGTTCATTGGAAGGACTGCTGCTGAAGCTGAAACTCCAGTACTTTGGTCACCTCATGTGAAGGGTTGACTCATTGGAAAAGACCCTGATGCTGGGAGGGATTGAGGGCAGGAGGAGAAAGGGACAACAGAGGATGAGATGGCTGGATGGCATCACTGACTCGATGGGCATGGGTTTGAGTAAACTCTGGGAGTTGGTGATAGGCAGGAAGGAAGGCCAGGCGTGCTGCAATGAATGGGGTTGCAAGGAGTCAGATACAACTGAGCGACTGAACTGAACTGAAGAAATTTATACAGTGAGAAACTCAATGCTAAACTTTTCACATTACTCAGTGAAGTATCAGAAACTATAAGGAAAATTAAAGATTATAATAATAAAATGACATTTGCATGTCCACTTTTATTTTCAGTTTTTAATTTACTAGACATTTAAAACCTTGTTTAGTTAAAAGGTGGAAAGTTCCCTCAATTCCCTTTGATAGCCTTGACTTTAATCACTGTGATAATCATTTCCTCTTTGGTAGATAAATAGATACATGGATGGATGGATGGTTGGAAGGTTGGATGGATGGATGGATGGATGGATGGATGAATAGATGGATGGATAGACGGATGGATGGATGGATAGATGGATGGCTGGATGGATGGATAGATAGATCCTCATATATCTTTTCTCCATTTCTATGGTACCTACCTAGTCCAAGGTCCATTATCTCCAAAGGACCTTCTGCTGCCCTAGACTCAGAACAGACCATTTTTTCATCTGTTCCTCACAATACTCTTCTCAGCCTCCTCTCATACTATTGCCCATCATTTTTCTTGCTCTTTAAGCTGCATCCACACTCTTCCCACATTTTTACAAATTCCTTGTGGTTACTCTTCATACTAAGCCTTTTACACCTCTTCCCATTACATGTGTGTGTGTGTGTGCTCAGTCCTGTCTGAGTCTTCACAACTGCATGGACTGTAACCCGTAAGGCTCTTCTGTCCATGAGATTTTCCAGGCAAGAAATACTGGAATGGATTGCTATTTCCTTATCCAGAGGATATACCCCACCCAGGGATTGAAATCAAGTCTCTTGCGTCTCCTGCATTGGTGGGCAATTTCTTTACCACTTGAGCCACCTGAGAAAGCCCTTCTTCCCACTACTTCTCATGTTTTTTTCTGATAGCTTTGCTTATTTAATGCCATTACTTTCTTTAGCTTAATAGTCCTCCAAATTTTTAACTGAACCCACAACAGTAACATTTTTCACTTAAAGTCTAATTAAAGTGTGTACATAGACACTCATAAACACACATTATATTTTGGTTATGCTTATAAATGATTATGAAGCTTCCCCACTAAAAAAAAATATTTTCAATAATATTTTTTTCTCAGAAATGCAATTAAATATGCCATGAATTGAAAGTCCTCTGCTTCTAGATTCTAGCCACTCTCTCTTCAAAATATCAATGGTTGTTGTAGTTGAAACAAGATACCTCACAAAGGTGCATACTCAGAGAAGCCAAATTTAGAGCCAGACCAGCTAGATTAATCTGGCTAAACCATGTTCCAGCTATGTGATCTTTGAGAGGCTTACTAACTTCTCTGTCCTCTATTTATTCATCTGAAAAATGGCATGATAATTGTATCACCCTCAGCAGAGCTTTGATGAATAAACGAGTGAATATGTACAAATCAGTAAGAACAGAGCCTGGTAGAGACAAACTGCTATATTAATGCCAGCTAGCATGTTGTATTTATAAACTCAGAATTACAGCACAGCACTTTGCATACTTCTGGCTTCAACTTCTCTGCTTTAGTATGAATTACCATGGAGTGATAATATTTTATAAAGTGTGATGCTAACTCTGTATCCTTGCCACATAATCATTCTTATAAATCTTAGCCAAGCTGCCACCATATGAGTTTTACCAATATAATTTACCCATTATTTTCTTTAGCTTAACAGTCACCCAGATTTTCAGTGACTGCAATCACAAAATTAAAGAATGCTTGCTCCTTGGAAGAAAAGCTATGACAAACCTAGACAGTGCATTAAAAAGCAGAGACATTTTCCTGACAAAGGTCCATATAGTCAAAGCTATGGTTTTTCTAGTAGTCATGTATGGATGTGAGAGCTGAACTATAAAGAAGGCTGAGCACCAAAGAATGGATACTTTTGAACTGTGGTGCTGGAGACTGTGGTGCTTGAGAGTCCCTTGGACAGCAAGGAGATCAAACCAGTCAATCCTCGAGGAAATCAACCCTGAATATTCATTGGAAGGACTGATGCTGAAGAGCCAACACATTGGAAAAGACCCTGATGCAGGGAAGGATTGAGGGCAAGAGAAGAGGACGACAGAGGGTGAGATGGTTGGATGACATCACTGATTCAAAGTTTGAGCAAACTCAGGGAGAAAGTGAAGGATAAGGAAGCCTGGCGTGCTGCAGCTCATGGCTTCATAAAGAGTTGGACATGACTTAGTGACTGAACAACAACAACAATTCATCTATAAAATGCCTAAAGTCATATGTCCTATACATCTTTTCTTTAGTCAAGTGGCTCACAAAAATTATTACTTTTATATTTCACTATTAAAACAGAGTTTTGCAAAAACCATAAATTCAAGTCTGTTAGAGACATCTGTTCTTTCCTCCAACTGTATAGCAAACATCTTACATTGTGAATTTCTAATACTTGCTTCTCCAAAAATTAAACAGTATTTTCTTTTTGCCAGTCTTTGCTGCCAAAGGATATGTTAGCTTGCATCTTATTGTTTTCTATGTTTGGTTGAAGTCTTTTATATCACAAAAGCCAAGGTGTGCTTTACATTCTGTTAATAAATGGAAAATCTCAAGAAAAGTTTTTAAACACTAGTCCTTATGCTAAGTGAAGGCACAGGGTACTGGACTAGACATCAAGAAATATTACACATAACTGAGAACATTACAGAATTTGTCCTCAAGTTCTGCGTTGTTAGGCTCTCTAGTCTCATAAGCTAATTTCTTAGGGCATTTTCCACACTGTAAGAGTGGATCATAATTGCTTTACTTCACTATGTGTCCTAGGAAGAGCTCCACCAAGAATGAGAGAGTCAACTTTGCCATTTTCTCAGTTATTCCCAGGTGGCACAGTGGTAAAGAGTCTGCCTGCCAACGCAGGAGACCCAGGAGACCGAGGTTCAATCCCTGGGTCTGGAAGATCCCCTAGAGCAGGAAATGGCAACCTACTCAGTATTCTTGCCTGGAAAATCGCAAGGAGAGAGAGGCCTGGCAGGCTACAGTCCATGGGCTCGCAAAGAGTCAGACACAACGGAGTGACTGAGCACTCACGCATTTATTCCCTATGTTATTAGTGTATTCTTCAGTCTGTGATGTCCACATAGTCACTTTTCCCAGGCAGTCCACTAATTTGTAAGGATTCATTCAACTGCCAATACAGTCTTATCTAATATGACCGGGGAAGAAGGGTATTGTGATATATCTCAACATACCAACAGCACACGAAGGAGTGAGCACACATCATTGTCAGCCTCTTGGTAGAGAACTTCCACTTTTCCTTCATTTTCCCTTCCTAGTCAGATGTGACTTCTTTCTAACTGTGGATAAATAAACATATGTGAATTCTATTAGCATCTCTAGGGTGTGAGATATTCACAACTCTACTAGTATCTCATTTCTACTTTTGAGGCCACTTCTTTAACTCGTTCTTCAACCATCTCTTCTTCAAGGCACCTTGTCAGGGCCATCAGTGATAGTGGAGAAGCCATATCCTAACCTATGGACCCTGTAAGGAAATGTATCCTTTCAAGGGGTCATCATGTTGCTTTTCCACTCTTGACATATTCAACATGAGAATGTTATAGACCTGTCTAGCAATGGGCATTATTCCATATTGTTGACGAAAAAAAGATGAATTGGTTTTAATCTGGTATCCTGGCCACTCATGATCCCAAATACTCCCCGATTTTGAGTTAGCATCAACACACATCCTTTATTTTTTATTTATTCATTTTTAGTTGGAGGCTAATTTCTTTACAATATGGTGTTGGTTTCTGCTGTACCTCAGCATGAATCAGGCACAGGGACACATGTGTCCTCTCCCTATTGAACCTCCCTGCCACCTTCCCCATCCCAGCCCTCTAGGTCATCACAGAACACCGGATTTGAGCCCTGAGTCATATAGCAAACTCCCACTGATTATCTATATCACATATGGTAATACATATGTTTCAGTGCTACTCTCATTCTTTACTTTTTAAAGTGGTTTGATGTTTTTCAAATTATATCTTTTGGCTTTATTCTGACGTTCTCTTATCCTAAAATTCACAAGTTTCTCTCAAATTAAATTGGAAGATGCTCAGAAAACTGGGTATGAAAAGAGACAGACAGTCACAGAATACAAAATCTAGAAATGATAGTTTAAAAGAATTCAGTAAAGGCAAAAATTACCCAAATAAGTTTCATTTATAAATCCCTCTCAGAGTAGATTGGCTAAGCAGTGATTAGCTTGACAGACATGATAACTATCTACAAATGTTGTAAGGCATGCACATTAAGAAGAAAATTTTTCAACTAGAATTCAAAGCATGGAGTTAAGAGATGGCAAAATGTATGCTTTCTTTCTGGCAACTTTTAGAATAAGAAATAAAACTTTTTCAAGGGAAAAAGTTAAAGAAATAATCATAATAATCACCTATGGCTCCTAATTACATAGGACAAAACATTCTTGAGGTTATGTTGTGAAGAATAGTCCTGAAACCCTCAAACAATCTATTGGACTGGTTGAATTACTTGATTTTTTCCACATTTGATTTTTCAAATTCAATCAATTTCCAGCCAGCTTTTCTACTTTCCCATCTGTTTTTAAAGCAAAACTTAACACAAATCTGTGGAGGATGAGGTTTGTTTTGTTTCTTTTCAATCTAAGTTTTAGTGAGTCATGTCTAGGCTAAATTCCAGGTTGAATGGATCATCAAAACTCAGCCTCACACCCACATGTTTTCTTCAATTCAGAGCAGAGCATCTTGTCTTTCTTGTTACATTACGTTTCAACCATAGAAATAGATTTACTATGCTCAAAAGCATCCAAACAGCATGTGCATTTGAGCTTCCTTAGTGAAGAGGCAGTTAACAAGCATTTCAATCTGTTCATCTCTACCAAGTACTAAATTCTCCACCGTGTTAACCCTAGGGCTTTCTTGCCTGGTGGCTCAGACAGTAAAGAATCTGCCTGCAATGCAGGAGACTCAGGTTCCATCCCTAGGCCAGGAAGATCCCCTGGAAAAGGGGGTGTTAACCCTAGTACATTTTGAAACTCTGTTCATTCTGAATCTTGAAGTTCTTATTTAAATGGATTTTAAATATTCTCTGTAGAGTAGTCTGGCACATGGTGACATGTAAGTATAAACAACCTTCATACATTTAGCATTTGGATTATGTTCTAGGGAATAATGATTTCAAATCTATCTCACTGGGTTACAAGAATTCATTATTATTATATCACAGTAGCTATTCATAGTCATTCTTTTATGCATCCTAATAAAGAATGCATTTGCCCTTGAAGTTTGAGAGAAAGTTAATAGAAAACACTGTCGATGATTTAGAACAAAAAATCTACACCAGTATAACAATCCTTAACAACTGACACAAAAATAACAGGAGGCTCAACAGGAGAAATAATGCATGAGAAATGGTTGACATATACAAAGAACTCAATAAACACTAGTTGTTATTATTAGACTTGGCATTCTAAAATATTCTGATTTTTTAGTTTCTAAAGAAAGCATGAGACAATGAAATACTGCCTTCTGACACTAAAACTATGACTCATTTAGGAAAAATAAAGTTCATTTTAAGAATAACAGTGATCATCCTGCATATGTTTACAATTAATATAAAGATTTTAACATTTCTTATAAAGAAATGTGCATTGGAACTGAGAAGAATGCAGCCAAGATGCTTGGTTATCGATTCAAAATGCTTACTGAATTCCGACTGAAACACAGTGGCAAGTTACTTGGTGTGCTATACTTAGGTGAAACTTCAGAGTCTGCAGTTAAGAAGAGGTTTTGTTACAAAAGGAAAACTCACACCCAGGATCTGCCTCTTAAACTCCTGAACTCATCTGACTACCATTAAAAACTGAATCCCTTCAGGCAATGTCAAATGATTTGTCTATGATTAAGCAGTTGCTAATTTCTAAATTAAATGAATTCTAGAATTATAAATGTAAATTGAGTATTCTTTAATAGATTATAAATTTCTTAAGGGCAAGGGTTATACCTTCTGTCTCCTTTGCTTAATACAAATAGTATATTACCTTATAGATGTTATTTTCATAACTGCAATGATAATGTTCAAAATAAAACACATGGAGGGAAATAATGTAATTTGATATCATTTCAGGTCTTAAATCTTTCTTTTATTTTTAACAGCTTTACTGAGATATAATCGAAAGACAATGTACATATTAAAGGGCTTCCCTGTTAGATCAGCAGTAAAAGAATCCTCCTGCAATGCAGGAGGTGTGGGTTGCATCTCTGGGTTGGGAAGATCCCCTGGAGAAGGTCATGGCAACCCACTCCAGTTGCCTGGAAAATCCCATGGCCAGAGGAGCCTGGTGGTCACAGTCCATGAGGTCAATTAACAGTTTCTTTTATAGAGCAAAGATGGGGGTGTGAAAAGGTAAAGTACAAAAAAGTGATAAATAGTTGCAAATATTTCCTGGTTCCAGCCAGACTCTGGAAGAAATGAGCTAATTTCTTTTTTCCTGTCGCAATTCACAGGTGGGCCTGGTCAGAATGTTTCCTGTGAGTTTAAAAAGAGATAATTTATCTTAATACTCAGGCATGTGAGGCAGGGCTCCCAGAGATGGGTCATTACATTTACCTCAAGATATAGGCAACAGCCCTTTAGTGATTAACTTGCAGCGAATGCAGTAGAATACAAAGGTTAAAATAAAAGAAATGGGTCCGATAAGGAGTCAGATTTGTTCTTCCCTATTACATTGTGACACAGTTAATACTGGACATGGAACACCAGACTGGATCTAAATAGCAAAAGGAGTACGTCAAGGCTGTATATTGTCGCCTGCTTATTTAACCTATATGCAGAGTACATCATGAAAAATGCCAGACGGGATGAAGCACAAGTTGGAATCAAGATTTCAGGGAGAAATATAAATAACCTCAGATATGCAGATGACACCAACCTCATGGCAGAAAGTGAAGAACTAAAAAGCCTCTTGATGAAAGTGAAAGAGGAGAGTGAAAAAGTTGGCTTAAAGCTCAACGTTCAGAAAACTAAGATCATGGCACCCAGTATCATCATTTCATGGCAAATAGATGGGGAAACAATGGAAACAGTAACAGACTTTATTTTTTGGTCTCCAAAATCACTGCAGATGGTGACTGCAGCCATAATTTTAAAAGACACTTGCTCCTTGGAAGAAAAGCTATGACCAACCAAGACAGCATATTAAAAAGCAGAGACATTACTCTGCCAGTAAAGGTCCGTTTGGTCAAAGCTATGGTTTTTCCAGTAGTCACATATGGATGTGACAGTTGGACTATAAAGAAAGCTGAGCGCCGATGATTGATGCTTTTGAACTGTGGTGTTGGAGAAGACTCTTCAGAGTCCCTTGGACTGCAGGGAGATCAAACAAGTCACTCCTGAAGGAAGTCAGTCCTGAATATTCATTGGAAGGACTGATGCTGAAGCTGAAACTCCAATACTTTGGCCACTCCAATACTTTGATGTGAAGAACTGACTCATTGGAAAAGACCCTGATGCTGGGAAAGATTGAGGGCAGGAGGAGAAGGGGATGACAGAGGATGAAATGGTTGGATGGCATCACTGACTCAATGGACATGAGTTTCAGTAAGCTCTGGGTGTTGGTGATGGACAGGGAAGCCTGGTTTGCTGCAGTCCATGGGGTTGCAAAGAGTCAGACATTATTGAGCAACTGAACTAAACTGAACTGATTACACTGTGAACACTTATGTGCATATCTTTATATGGATATATGTTATCTTCCCAGATGGCTCAGTTGGTAAAGAATCTGCCTGCAATTCAGGAGGCCCTAGTTTGATTCCTGGGTTGAGAAGATCCTCTGGAGAAGGGATAGGCCACCCACTCCAGTATTTTTTGGTTTCCCTTGTGGCTTAGTTGGTAAAGAATCCGCCTGCAGTGCTTGCTTTGGCAGCACATATACTAAAAAAGAATCTGCCTACAAAGGAGACCTGGGTTTGATCCCTAGGTTGGGAAGATCCCCTGGAGAAGGGAAAGGTTACCCACTCCACTATTCTGGCCTAGAGAATTCCATGGACTATATAATCCATGGGGTCTCAAAAAGTTGGACAAGACTGAGTGACTTTCATGTTCACAGAAAAGATATATGAATGGACAAAAACACCTTAAGAGATGTCCAACATTATTAGTGATCCAGGACAATTAAACTAAAACTATATTAAGATTTCACTAACTTAAAATTGACCTACTGTTTTAATTCCATCATAAATAAAACAACACAGAATTGTTCAGAAATTGTCAATCTAATACTAAAATTTATATGTCAAAACAAATAATCTAAACAATTTTTAAAAAGAAAAGCAAAGTTGGAAAACTAACAGCATCTTATTTTAAGACTTAGCTATAAAATTACAGTAACCAAGTCCATATGATGGAAATAATGACAAATCTGTAGATTAATAGAACAAAATAGAGACAGAAATAGACCTACACATCTCAGATCAATTGATTTTCAACAAAAGTTGAATTTGTTTTTCAGGACTGAATGAAGTAAATTTAGGACAAAATGTTTATTACCCTTCAATATTTATATGTTGAAGATCTAACTCCCAATGTGATGGTATTAAATTTAGGGGACTAAATTTAGTGGTCAACTAAAAAAAAAGTAACTTTAGGGGGACTTTAGGAAGTAATAGTAAAAAAAGAAGAATGAAAGAAAAAAGATTATATAGGTAAGACATCAAAAACACATAAAAGACATAAAAAAATAGTTTTAGCCAAAGCCCTAAAACTATGTCAATGATAAGCTGAACATCATCAAAAAAAATGCAAGATCATTATTAAGAAAATGGAAAGATAGATGGCACTTACTGGCATAGAAATCATATCTGCTAAAGGACTGGTACTGAAAATATATATCTGGATGTGTACAATGATGAGATATGATACATTATGGAATGTATATAATAATTTAAACACAGAATCATAAAAACATAAACATATAATAAAACTTCAGAATTACAACTGTTTGCTGCTGCTGCTGCTCATCCCTATTTATTCAAAGTTACTCCTATAACCAATATGTTTGATATCCAAGGCCTTGGACCTTATCAGAAATACAGCATCTTGGAACCCACCCCGGAGCAGCTGAATCCGGACCTGCATTTTAAAATCTGCCCTGACTATTCAACTTCACATTAACATTCGGGTCCAAGTGGGCATGTTTCCAGGCAGCTCAGAGCTTACACTGAGATCCCTAGGCTACTTCACAAGATGCCAACGTCCCTGAAGATGTTCCTCTCCAACTGGAGACTCTTATCCATGAATATTTTTAATTCTAAGAAGAGTTTAGTGGCCTTCCCTCAATCTTGGCCTAGCTCTGAGGTTTCTTAGGAATCCGTTCTTTCTTGCTTTCAAACCATGGCAGGAAGAGAAATCCATCAAAATCCTAGTTGCCCTGTAAATGCCATTATAACCTTGTCCTTTCCCCTAACCAGAAAGGAATCTGTTATCTGCCTGCCTGCATACCTGACTGCCTGCCTGCCTGCATTCACCTAAGCCTTTTGTCCTTTGAAGTTATAGATTTCATGTGTACAATTTGCAATGAATAATTACTGTTTACACCTTAACTACTTCCTTTAGTAGCCCACCAAGTTTAACACATTAATTTTTGGAACTGCTCTCATTTTTGGAGCAATTCTCCTCCAGTCCCTGAAAATTCAATTTAAAAATCATTTACATGTACCATACACATGCTTTGACAGACAATTGCAAAGTGATTTATTCAGTGTGTGATGCTTTGTCACTTAGCACCTGTTAAAAAAGGAAAAGTACATCCTAAATTAAAGGACATAAAAGTGTTTTTAATTATCAATATTCTGTCTTCACATCAAATGCCTGGAAGAGAAAAATGTACCAAATAAAGGAATTCTTGCTCTTTTTCCTCTTGTTCTAAAATCATGTGAGGTTAAAAGTGGAAGGAGTTGAGGAAACAGCAAAATCAGAAATGATATACCTTTAACTCTGATAGACATGATATTCAAAAGTAAATGAAATGGTCACTGCCTGTTCTTCTTTGTATACAGGAAACCACAATGTTGTATTTAACAGCTACACAAAAGCAAGCTGTAATGTAAAATCTCATATTGGATTAAAATATTGGTTAATAATTAAAGGTTACCTATTCATGCCTAGATATTAAGTTACCTGGGCCTTACATTAGAACTGCCAGTGTATTAGAGTTAGACAGTCTTTTCATTCCAGAGCATCATGTAAGGTCCTCACTAACTACACCTTCTCTATTTCTTAATGTATCTTGAAAGTGAAAATATCAGCTTGTGTATATTTATCAAAATAGCTCCCAAAGATGCAATTACAACTCTTCCTTCTAATAGATTTCAAATTAGATGCTAACGGTTTCTAGTAACATAGATAGAATTTTATTTGCTTTTATAAGGATTAGCAAATCCCAGAGAGAAAGCAGTTACTTAAATTTAACTGGTCATCCCAAGATATTTTTTTCTCCTATATCAGGTCAACATTTGACATGACTCAAATATAATGAGCCCTTATGCCAAAGTCTGCATCTAAAATGAATATATTTCTAATTTAAAACATGAGCTATTGCACCAAAGCTTACATTTAAAATTAATATATTTCTCTTTTGAAAAAGCAGTCTGATATAAAGTTTTCTGAAATAAAACAGTCAAGTTTCTAAGTTGAAAACAAATAATTAAGGAATAGCAAGAAACGCTTTGCAAATAAAAATGTAATTAAGACACATCAGTGGCTCACTTCTGGTTTCTTAGAAATATCATATCCTGACCTTTCCTCTACTTGATTCTTTGAAATTCTTTCTAAATGCATTTTGCATTGACGCAATTCTGTTCTCTTTTAACCCACTAGTGTCATTCCAGCTTCTGTACCTACTCTTAGCTTCATGTGTTTTTCTTCTACAGATTTCTGCAATCATTATGCAGAAATAGGGCTTGGAAAACAAGAAGGGATTAAATTGGTTCAGCAACAAGCTTTGGCTTTTACTTCTGTTGCTCATAGAGGATTTAGCTGATTTTTGTCATTCTGCCCTGTACCAGAGACCATGGAAACAAAACCTTTAAAGTTCAAATGCACAAACTTAGCAGGAAAAACAACAAACTGACTAGTCTCAGCCATGCAATGTTAACTGACATCTCAGAGGTTGTTTCCATCTGAAGCACCCTTGGCACTGATTCTTTCCAAAAAAATAAAATTCATCGGAACATTAGCTAAAAAGAGAGAAAGGATTCTAAGCAGATGGACTGAATAGGGGAAAGGTCAACTCCTCTTTTCAGTACTGGCTCATAGCTAGATGACCCCTTGGACTTTCACCTGTTGGGAGAAAATACCCCAAGGGTTTCTCACTTTTCTGCACTTCTTGCAAGTAAATGTACCATCAAAGTCTGTACTGGATTAGCTCTTCAAGAATATTTTAACAGAGAACAGCTATCAGAAGTTGAGAATTGCCTACCTCCAGAGAAGAAGGTGGATTTGTTTCCTGTTTAGTAGAATAAAGATGTGTCTCCTTTGGGGGCAAGTGTTAAGCACATTTGTTTGTAGCTTATAGATTGGAGTTTCCTAAGGCTGGGGTTCCTCAATGAGACACAAACACAGTGATTGTGCAGCATTCATCTATACCTACCTGTCCTGTGAAAACTGGGGAGCGTGAGGAACCAGTGGGAATGTGAGTTTATGCAGCCTGTACCACTATGAGTAACAAAGTCTTCTGCCTCTGACCTGGGAGTCTCATGTTTTCTGCCAACATTTATGAAGTGATAGCAGGCTAATGTGTTAACTTGAGAGCAGTGTAGACTCAGACCCTTCACCTACTTGATGCCATAGTCCAGTAACTCCTGGATATCCAATGCACCTACCTTCCTTGAGGCTTACTGGTAGTTAAAAAATGTCCTTAAGAAAGTGTTAACCAAAATGTTTGGGACAAATCGTTGATTTATCCATTAGTTCTTCATATCATTTAATCCATATAGCGAGCACCAGCAAAACATTTTTAACGGCAAGAAACTTGTAGTTTTAGTGAAACAGCTGTGGTTTCTTTATAATGAATGCGGGGTTTTGTTGTTGTTTTATTATTGAAATATTGTTGATTTACAGTGCTGTGTTAATTTCAGTTGTATAGCAAAGTGATCCAGTTACATATACATATATAAACTGGGTGCTTCCTTATACTGCACTCCAGCAATGAACCAAATGTGATCCTTAACTTTGTTGAAGTCTAGGAATGAATACATACATATATATGTATCTATTAATCCCAAACTCCCAACATATTCCTTGCCCCCTTTTCCTTTTTGGTAACTATAAATTTGTCTGTGAGCCTATTTCTGTTTCTTACATAGGTTCATTTATATTATGTTTTAGATTCCACATATAAATGGTATCACATGACATTTATCTTTCTCTCTCTGACGTACTTCACTTAGTATGATAATTTTTAGGTCCATTCATATTGCTGCAAATAGCACTATTTTATTCTTTTTTGTGGCTGAGTAATATCTCATTGTTTACACATACCACATTATACTAGTATTTTATGGTTTCTGTTGATTTCTGTTGAAATACTGGTTCTTAGCAGCAGAGACTTAAATTGTTACATAATAGTAATTAGCAAATCCCACTATGAAAAGTATCTGAGTGGGGGTGTCCCAGTTGTTAGGGAAATCTGCCCATGTATAATAGGCCAGAAGGAAGGCAAAGAGATGGCTGGCTACCCAGTTGACCCTCAGCTGTACCCAGATGTATGAATGCCCCAGTTGGCGTGACTGCACTGTTCCCATTATAGCCACCAGTTGTTCGTGCCTGGTATCTCCTCTGACTGACTATGCATCTATATTATTATTTCTACTACCACAGCATATTTCTTTCTTATTCTAGATATGACTGTCAGTGTTGAGTATACACAATGTTAGGATCTCTCACACAATGTTAGGATCCCTTAAAACAATATTTTATCCAAATAAATTATCTCACAGTATATTGAGACACAAAGATGTATCAAAACACTGGCCAAAGAGCCTGAGTAGAATAGGTGACCAAGAATAATCAGAAGAGCTTCTAACAAAAGAAAATCATTACTCTTTGTGAAATTATGGTTGTATGTAGCAAACAGTGAAAACTTGTAAATAGCGGACTTCATGAAAAGCTGCTGAATTGTACTCATAATAGAAGGAACTGGTGGGGAAAAAAGTGTAAGAATAAGAAATGGGCCGACTAAAAGAAAATATTTTCCTTCTCTGTTCCAAATGGATAAGTTATATCTAGTATTCATTGACTCGAAGAATATAATGATCTTAAGCATAGAAATTACTACTCAAGGGTGCAAGCGACATGCTAGACATAGGTAGATACTATTCAAGCATTCTTTGAGAAAGTGATTATTAACCCATATTTTCAAGTGAGAATCAGAGCCTCACACAGACTGGTTAAACTCAAAGCACTAACAAGGGGCAAAGCACAAGTCTGAGCTCAGATTTCTCTGATATCAAAGCCTCATTAGTTTGACCATTTTTAGTCCAAACATTCAGAGGGTTGTGCAGATTTAAAGCGATGATGAACAAAATTTTCAGTGCAGTGTGAGACACATATTAAATCACTGAATGCTACTATTGTTAATTTTAATGAGCTAGAAAATGGGAGTGGACTTAAGAGTCAGATTTTAACACAAGAAACCCAGTTCATAAATTCAATGAACACTTTCCAAATGCTTGCTCCCACTGGGTCATTGGACTGCTGTGTTCTATGAACAGAACTAAGTCTTCACCCTTAGGGAACTTACCATTCACTTGGAGGCGAGCAAGTACCATGGCAATTTCAAGGCCGTAGTTGAAAGGAAGTTCTAGGGAGCTTAGTACAAGCATTGTAAAAAGTCACAAAAGACACACATATTTTGTATAGGGAGTTTTAGGATCAGACATTTTCTCTAGCTGCATTTTCAATAGACACACTTACTTGAGATGGATTGGTTGGTGCTTACATATGTCCAAGTGGTCCTCAAATGTCTCTGCTTTCTTGGGCAGAGCATCAACTCTAGTAGATTGAGATGGGATTTCAGTCCCATCCCTAGCATCATCTCTGGGTGGATTTACCACCCAGGATCAGCAACATCCAGAAAGACCAACATCAGTGCATATTTGGAGTCCTCGTATCTGACCAAAGGCAGAAGGAACTTCTTTCACTAATCTAGATGCTTCCTTACACAGGACTTCAAAAATGAACCAAATATGATACTTTCCTCCTTGAATTTGTCAAAGCTGTGGAATTGTTAGTTGCTCAGTCATGTATGACTCTTTGCAATCCCATGGACTAAAGTCCACCAGGTTTCTCTGTCCATGGAATTCTCCAGCAAGATTACCATAATGGGTAGCCATTCCCATCTCTAGGGGATTTCCATACCCAGAGATGGAACCAAGGTCTCCTACATTGCAGGCAGATTCTTTACCATCTGAGCCATGAGGGAAGCCCTTGAATTTGTCACAACCAAGGAAGAAAAAGTTATACTATTTTTCCTACATTGCTATCGATACATCAAATTGAGCTAAAAAAAACAATAATTTCAAGGAATGTACTCCCTGGACAATCAAATTTGAAGTAAAGCAAACTTTGACTTCCAAAACTTCCCTAATCCTTTCAGTTCAGTTCACTCGCTCAGTTGTATCTGACTCTTTGCAACCCCATGAAGTGCAGCATGCCAGGGCTCCCTGTCCATCAAAAATTCCCGGAGTTCACCCAAATCCATGTCCATTGAGTCGGTGATGCTATCCAACCATCTTATCCTCTGCCATCCCCTTCTCCTCCTGCCCTCAATCTTTCCCAGCATAAGGGTCTTTTCAAATGAGTCAGCTCTTCGCATCATGTGGCCAAAGTACTGGAGTTTCAGCTTCAGCATCAGTCCTTCCAATGACTATTCAGCACTGATCTCCTTTAGGATGGACTGGTTGGATCTCCTTGCAGTCCAAGGGACTCTCAAGAGTCTTCTCTAACACCACAGTTCAAAAGCATCAATCATTGGCACTAAGCTTTCTTTATAGTCCAACTCTCACATCCATACATGACCACTGGAAAAACCATAGCCTTGACTAGATGGACCTTTGTTGACAAAGTAATGCCTCTGCTTTTCAAAATGCTTTCTAGGTTGATCATAACTTTCCTTCCAAGGAGTAAGTGTCTTTTAATTTCAAGGTTGAAATCAACATCTGCAGTGATTTTTGACTCCCCCAAAATAAAGTAAGCCACTGTTCCCACTGTTTCCCCATCTATTTGCCATGAAGTGATGGGACCTAATGCCATGATCTTAGTTTTCTGAATGTTGAGCTTTAGGCCAACTTTTTCACTCTCCTCTTTCACTTTCATCAAGAAGCTCTTTAGTTCTTCTTTACTTTCTGCCATAAGGGTGGTGTCATATGCATATCTGACATTATTAATATTTCTCCCAGCAATCTTGATTCCAGCCTGTGCTTCCTCCAGCCCAGCGTCTCTCATGATGTACTCTGCATATAAGTTAAATAAGCAGGGTGACAATATACAGCCTTGATGTACTCCTTTTCCTATTTGGAACCAGTCTGTTGTTCCATGTCCAGTTCTAAGTGTTCCTTCCTGAATTGTATACAGGTTTCTCAAGAGGCAGGTCAGGTGGTCTGGTATTCCCATTTCTTTCAGTATTTTCCACCGTTTATTGTGATCCACACAGTCAAAGGCTTTGACATACTCAGTAAAGAAGAAATAGATGTTTTTCTGGAACTCTTGCTTTTTCGATGATCCAGCAGACGTTGGCAATTTGATCTCTAGTTCCTCTGCCTTTTCTAAACCCAGCTTGAACATTTAGAAGTTCATGGTTCACATATTGCTAAGGCCTGGCTTGCAGAATTTTAAGCATTACTTTATTAGCATGTGAGATGAGTGCAATTGTGCAGTAGTTTGAGCATTATTAGGCATTGCCTTTCTTTGGGATTGGAATGAAAACTGACCTTTTCCAGTCCTGTGGCCACTGCTGAGTTTTCCAAATTTGCTGGCATATTGAGTGCAACACCTCCACAGCATCATCTTTCAGGATTTGAAATAGCTCAACTGGAATCCCATCACCTCCACTAGCTTTGTTCATAGTGATGCTTTCTAAGGCCCATTTGACTTCACATTCCAGAGTGTATGGCTCTAGGTGAGTGATCACACCATCGTGATTACCTGGGTCGTGAAGATCTTTGTACAGTTTTTCTGTTTATTCTTGCCACCTCTTCTTAATATCTTCTGTTTCTGTTAGGTCCATACCATTTCTGTCCTTTATTGAGCCCATCTTTGCATGAAATTTTCCCATGGTATCTCTAATTTTCTTGAGGAGATCTCTAGTCTTTCCTATTCTGTTGTTTTCCTCTATTTCTTTGCATTGATCACTCAGGAAGGCTTTCTTATCTCTCCTGGCTATTCTTTGTAACTCTGCATTCAAATGGGAATATGTTTCCTTTTCTCCTTTGCTTTTCGCTTCTCCTCTTTTCACAGCTATTTGTAAGTCCTCCTCAGATAGCCATTTTACTTTCGTGCATTTCTTTTCCATGGGGATCTTCTTGATCCCTGTCTCCTGTACAATGTCATGAATCTCCATCCATAGTTCATCAGGCACTCTGTCTATCAGATATAGTCCCTTAAATCTATTTCTCACTTACACTGTATAATCATAAGGGATTGATATAGGTCATAGTTCAATTGTCTATGGTTTTCCCTACTTCCTTCAATTTAAGTCTGAATTTGGCAATAAGGAGTTCATGATCTGAGCCACAGTCAGCTCCCGGTCTTTTTTTTGCTGACTGTATATAGCTTCTCCGTCTTTTGTTGCAAAGAATATAATCAATCTGATTTCAGTGTTGACCATCTGGTGATGTCCTTGTGTAGAATCTTCTCTTGTGTGGTTGGAAGAGGGTGTTTGCTATGACCAGTGCATTCTCTTGGCAAAACTCTGTTAGCATTTGCCCTGCTTCATTCTGTACTCCAAGGCCAAATTTGCCTGTGACTCCAGGTGTTTCTTGACTTCCTACTTTTGCATTCCAGTCCCCTATAATGAAAAGGACATCTTTTGGGGGCATTAGTTCTAAAATCTCTTCTAGGTCTTCATAGAACTGTTCAACTTCAGCTTCTTCAGCATTACTGGTTGGGACATAGGTTTGGATTACCGTGATATTGAATGGTTTGCCTTGGAAACAGAGATCATTCTGTTGTTTTTGAGATTGCATCCAAGTACTGCATTTTCAGACTCTTTTGTTGACCATGATGGCTCCATTTCTTCTAAGGGATTCCTGACCACAGTAGTAGATATAATGGTGATCTGAGTTAAATTCACCCATTCCAGTCCATTTTAGTTTGCTGATTCCTAGAATGTTGACGTTCACTCTTGCCATTTCCTCTTTGACCACTTCCAATTTGCCTTGATTCATGGACCTAATATTCCAGGTTCCTATGCAATATTGCTCTTTATAGCATCGGACCTTGCTTCTGTCACCAGTCACATCCACAGCTGGGTGTTGTTTTTGCTTTGTCTCTGTCCCTTCATTCTTTCTGGAGTTATTTCTCCACTGATCTCCAGTAGCATATTGGGCAACTACCGACCTGGAGAGTTCATCTTTCAGTGTCCTATCTTTTTGCCTTTTTATACTGTTCATGTGGTTCTCAAGGCAAGAATACTGAAGTGGTTTGCCATTCCCTTCTCCAGGGGACCACATTCTGTCAGACCTCTCCACCGTGACCCAACTGTCTTGGATGGCCCCACACGGCATGGCTTACTTTCACTGAGTTCGACAAGGCTGTGGTCCTGTGATCAGATTGGCTAGTTTTCCGTGACTATGGTTTTAATGTGTCTGCCGTCTGATGCTCTCTTGCAACACCTACCATCTTACTTAGGTTTCTGTTACTCTGGACGTGGGGTATCTCTTCACAGCTGCCCCTCCTGACCTTGAACGTGGAGTAGCTCCTCTTGGCCCTCCTAAGCAGTGGCTGCGAAGGACCCTGCAGAAGCGCGGCGGAGAGGAGCTACCCCTCGTCCAAGGTCAGGGGTGGCGACCGAGAGGAGCAACTCCCAAATCCCTTAGGACTAAGTAAATAAGTTGTAAGTAAGATAGTTAAGCTTATTATGCTCTGAAGACACGTTCCCAACTCTCTTGAGCTTCTCTGCCTCTAATACCTGCATATAGTTTGGAGTCAACCCAAGCAGAGAATCAATCCCCTAGAGACCAATGAATTTGGAGACAAGGCTAATTATCATGGAGAAGGAAGTTTCCAAAGCCACACTTCATCCTTTCTGATTCCTAACAATCTCTCCTAAAAAAGGAATTTGAAAATGAGGACTGTCCTCTCCTTTGTCTACTTTTTGAACTGGAACAGCTGCCAGCATTTACCAAGGATAGAAGTAGCAAGAAATAGAGAAGGGATAAGCAAGCTTATCCTTTATTGCTACAAGAGCCACTCTGGGAAATCCCATCCTTTATCCCTGCCCTGTACAACTGCAAGTTCCAGAAGTTAAAAAACAGACAGGTGGACCGAATCTGAGCCACTGTGGATATACCACCCCAAATCCATTCTCTAAAAACAAATAAGGACCCAGTGGTGCTGGAGAAGGCTCTAGAGAGTCTCTTGGACAGCACCAGAGATCAAATCAGTCAATCCTAAAGGAAATCAACCCTGAATATTCATTTGAAGGACTAATGCTGAAGCTGAAACTCTAATACTTTGGCCATCTGATGTGAAGAGCCAGCTCACTGGAAAAGATCCTAATGCTGGGAAAGATTGAGGGCAGGAGAAGGGGGTGACAGAGGATGAGATGGTTGGATGGCATCATCGACTTAATGGATGTGTGTTTGAGCAAACTCAAGGAGATAGTGAAGTACAGGGCAGCCTGGCATGCTGCAGTCCATGGGGTCACAAAGAGCCAGACGTGACTGAGCGACTGAACAACAAACCAGTTCATTAAACACACCACATTCTGGAGCTAGAACTGACGTTTACTCATGTCTGAGAATTGCTGAAACTTCTACCAGCAAAGAGTGAGCCGAAGTTAGGCTCATAAATGCTTGGTGCCAGGAAATTATCATCTCAGAAGTAATTTTCTTTTACCTTTATCAATGAAGAGAGCACAAACATCTCTTGAAAGGAGCAAAGCAGGTTGCCCAGACAATGCTATCTACTATTTCATACATCTGATTTTTTTTTCTCTCTCTTAAAAAAGAAACAAAATCAAGATTTGTCCCATCTGCTTATAGGCATCAAAAATTATCAAGGTCTGCTCATTTATCCTGATGTCTCAGAGTAAAGCATTTGCTCTTGTGCACATGAGAAGAAGCTGAAGGGAACTCTGTGGAGTTAGACAGAGAAGATGAATTGTGCCCAAATCAGCACATACCCGTCCCTGCCAATGATTTACGCCCCCGAACGTCTGGCTCTTCAAAACAGGTGAGTAGATGAATATTTGTGTTTACCTTGGAGGTTTATACCGCAGGACTCCTGAAGGGAAATGGGACAGTGGAAATGAAATCTGATTAATTCTGATGTGAGAGGCATTCTGTGAGAGGGAAATTAAACCTTGGAGCCTTGGGGATTGCTACTTTCTCTGGCTCTTGAATAAAATTGGAGGTTGCAGAAGCTATTGTGAAGTGCCATCTTTAACTTTTCAGGAAAAAGTTTAAACACTTTGTTTCTTTTTTCATCAGAAATTATTCTTTTAATAATCTTAGACTTTTCACAGGATTTTCCTTGGAAAGCTTTCATTTCCTTGATAGGTATGTAAATGTGCTCTTTACAAAAGTAAAATATTCTCTAAACCCTTGTCTACACAAGAGAAACACATCCTTTCAGGGAAGAACAGGTGGGTCGTTTTTACACAAAGAAAAGAACTAGCATTGAGGAGAAGATATTGTCTGTCCTAGGTACATATATTAACCTTGTGTCCTAGGTACATGTGGGCTTCCAAGGTGGCATTAGCAGTAAAGAATATGCCTGCCAATAGAGACACAAGAGGTGCGGGTTCAGTCCCTGGGCCCTGAAGATCCCCTGGAGGAGGGCATGGCAACCCACTCCAGTACTCTTGCCTGGAGAATCCCATGGACAGAGGAGCCTGTCGGGCTACCATCCATGGGGTCACAAAGAGATGGACACAACTGAGGCAACCTAGCATGCACCCACAGCTAGGTACCTGTGTTAACCTTGATAACCTCGGCAATCTTACGTTGATAATGTACATATTGATGCAGTAGAATGCAATTTCAAATAATTTCAAATAATCATGCTGTTATAACCAGGCTGGTTGTCATTATCATTTTTATTATAGTTCTCATTGGTGCACATCTATAATTCACCAGGAGGAGGAGTCGTGATAATAGTTCCACTTGGGCATCTACGATGCTTCAATTCAATTCAATTGAATGAATACGATGCATTCAATTCAATGTGCGTGAGACACGCACATTGTCTACATTACTTCTAATCCTCACAATGACCACGATATTTATTATTATTATTATTATTACCTTGTAGAAGCGGACCCAGAGTTTAAGCAAGGGTTTGAGACTGAAAAGCTCAACTTGAGGAACCAGGTGTCACAAAGAGGAAGAGTCGAGAAGGAATGAATTTGGGAGAACTGGAATAAGAATGCCCCCCAAGATGGCATAGCACTTGCACACCTATACATTTTTAACTGTATAAACTGAAGGATGCAAGCAGTAGAATTGTGTTTTCTAAAATTAATCTGAGTTTTCACTGAAGATGTAGAGAAATGCTATATTCTGCTAGTGTGCTTATGTTCAGTCATGTCCAACTGGTTGGAAACAACCTTCTGGACTGTACCCCACCAGGCTGTCCATGGAATTTCCCAAGCAGGAATACTGGAGTAGGTTGTCATTTCCTATTGAGGAGATCTTCCTGACTCAGAGACTGACCCTGCATCTCTTGTGCCTCCCGCATTGGCAGGTGGATCATTTTCCACCATGCTACCTGGGAATCCCTATATTCTTTCACTTTCAGTTCAGTCACTCAGTCACGTCTGACCCTTATGATCCCAAGGACTGTGTAGCACACCAGGCTTCCCTGTCCATCCGCAACTCCCAGAGCTTGGTCAAACTCATGTCCAGTGAGTCAGTGATGCCATTCAACCAACTCATCCTCTGTCATCCCCTTCTCCTCCTGCCTTCAATCTTTCCCAGCATCAGGGTCTTTTTCAATGAGTTAGTTCTTCACATTAGGTGGCCAAAGTATTGGAGTTTCCATCAGTCCTTCCAATGAATATTCAGGACTGATTTCCTTCAGGATTGACTTGTTTGATCTTCCTGCTGCCCAAGGGATTCTGAAGAGTCTTCTCCAGCACCATAGCTCAAAAGGATCAATTAATTCTTCAGCGCTCAGCTTTCCTTATAGTCCAACTCTCCCATCCATACATCACTACTGGAAAAACCATAACTTTGACTAGATGGACCTTTGTCAGCAAAGTAATGTCTGCTTTTTAAAATGCTGTCTAGGTTTGTCATAGTTTTTTTTCTAAGGAGCAATCGTCTGTTGATTTCATGGTTGCAGTCACCATCTGCAGTGATTTTGGAGCCCCCCAAAAAAGTCTGTCACTGTTTCCATTGTTTTGCCATCTATCTGCCATGAAATGATGGGACTGTATGCTACAGTCTTAGTCTTCTGAATGTTAAGCTTTAAGCCAACTTTTTCACTCTCCTCTTTCACTTTCATCAAGAGGCTCTTTAGTTCTTCTTCATTTTCTGCCATAAGGGTGGTATCACCTGCATATATGAGGTTATTGATATTTCTCCCTGAAATCTTGATTCCAGCTTGTGCTTCATCCAGTCCAGCATTTTACATGATGTACTCTGCATATAAGTTAAATAAGCAGGGTGACAATATACAGCCTTGATGTACTCCTTTCCCAATTTGGAACCAGTCTGTTGTTCCATGTCTGGCTCTAACTGTTGCTTCTTAACCTGCATAGAGATTTCTCAGGAGACAGTTAAGGTAGTCTGGTATTCCCATATCTTCAAAAGTTTTCCAGTTTGTGATCCACATAGTCAAAGACTTTGGCATAGTCAATATGACAGAAGTAGATGTTTTTCTGGAACTCTCTTGCTTTTTCTATGATCCAACAGATGTTGGCAATTTGATCTCTGGAACGCTATATTCTGCTGGTGTCAAATATTTAATCGCTGTCCTTTGGACTGAGTTTCATCTAAGAGTTGAAGATATTTCTGTAGTGAGAAGGCTTAACAGGGACGGGCAGTGCCTGAGCCCTGAAGGATCATCCATCCCAGTTGGTATTCACTCAGACACACCCTTTCCTTTCAATTTTTGACCACAATGGACCACACTGGCAAAGCCTCAGTCTACTGGCCTGGGCAGCCAAGGCCTGTTGGCTCTCTGTACCACATCCATTCTGCTCTTGGTGAGCATAAGTCACCTAACTTTTGATCTTCTCATGCTGCAGAGACTCTGTGAGGCTATGTTAAGCTTATCTCCACACTTCCTCACAGGAGGTTTCTTCTGAGCTCCACGAGAACCTGAGCCTCAACTCTCAACTTTTAGGGGGGCAACTTGATTAAGGAAAAGCTGTATCAAAACAGGGGTGCTGCTGGCTTAGTCTCACCCTCTGTGAACCTGATTCAGACACAAGACACAATCTGATGTTGATTATTGAAACCAAGCAGGAACCTTCCAGATTTTCCTGGGGACAGAAAACCCCAGTGTCCTCTCCTCTTGTTTGTAAGAAGCTTTAGCTTCCTAGATCACGCAGAGATCCAAAGAGCAAATTTCATCAGAAAAGTGAAAAAAATACAAAAACAAAGGAAAACAGTGAAATGAGAAAATAATAATAGCTTAACTGTGAAACAAAATCAAGGACTTTTGGTTTCTCCTAAAAAGCTATAGATAATATCCTAAGCTATATCCCTGAGTTGTTTTATAGATACTATAACCCCTACACAGTGGAAGAAGTTAGCTCCATGCTGACCACAAACACATAGACCCAAGACCAGTTGAAACCAAAAGTTGATAATGTTAACTTTCAAAATACCACTCCAGTTGCTAAGCTCCAGCTAATCAGAAGAATGTGCAGTAGTTGATCAAATATCCTACAACCTTCACCATAATTTGCCTTTAAGAACCCTTCCCTGAAAGTCACTGGGAGTGAGAGGGAAAGCCAGTGGGGAGTTGGGGTCTTTTGAGCAGAAGTTGCCTGTTCTTCTGCTTGGCATTCTGCAACAAATATTGTACTTTCCTTCACTACAACCAATGTCAGAAGATTGGATTTGTTACCAAGTTTGGTTGAGTAACATGATGGAAACAGCCCTCCTTCCCCACAACCCAACAAAAAGAAAAATTTTCCTCTGCCCAGAGCTGGTGTAGCATTGAATGAGAGTGAGAATGCAGGCAGACCTCCTGGTGGCTCAGAGGGTAAGGAATCTGCGGTGCAAGAGACCCAGGTTTGATCCCCGGGTTGAGAAGATCCCCTGGAGAAGGGAATGCCTATCCACTTCAGCATTCTTGCCTGGAGAATCCCATGAACAGAGGATCCCACTGAGCTACAGTCCATGGGGTTGTAAAGAGTCAAACACGCCTGAGTGACTGTCACTTTCACTTTTTCAAGAATGCAGGCATATTATCTCATACTAACTTGTTCTTGAAAATGAAAAAAGGGGATAAAGAGCCTTTGAAGGTAGAAGGTGTGTGGAATACTCCATTAAGTGCCTGCTTCTGAGGTCAGAGTCGAAACCAAACCCTGTCCCTACACCTTCTAGCTAGTCTCCTAGGAATTTTTTCTTAATTTCTGGAAATTCAGTTTCCTCATTTACAAAGGGGCATAATAACAACTTCATCACAAGAGCTTTCTGAAGATTTAAGATTAACTAAACTTAATGCTGTTATAGAGCTTTCATATGTCAGACATTGCTTGCAGGCTTTTGTGCACAATAACTCATTTAATCCTCACCCCAACCACATGAATAGATGTTTTTATTATCCCCACCTTACAGTAACCACAGTACAGAGATATTAAGGAATTTGTCCAAGATCACATGGCTAAGAAAGAGCAAAACTGGGATTTTCTCTCCAGGATGTTTATATTAGAGTTCATATTTCTACCCAGTCCACTGTACTGTTTCACCAGAAAGATTATAAGTGGTTGCCATAAAACTAATCGTCTAACTCAGGATCTTTTTCTAGCAAAAGTGTCACTAAAATAATTACTCTGGAACATGATGTGTAAACAGAGAGTCTTCCAAAGCAATGAAAACATGCAAACACTTCAATGTGCCCCTCAATACTTCACACAGAGCCTTGAACTTCCAAACAGAAAAAAAGTAATCCAACATGACTAAGAGCAAAAGCCACACTTGTATTTGTTTTGCTGAAGCTTACATACTGCAAAATTTTCATCAAGAAGCATAATAAGAAAATAACCCATATCTTTGTGTTAACCAAGTCTAACTATATCAAATTTCTCTTCTGTTACCAACCTGCAATCACCACCACCCCCCTCCTGTCCTCTCTCATCATCAACCTACTGTAGATCTGCCTTAGCATCTCTGCAGATCACACCACTGATCTCCCCATACAGAAATCAGTCCAGTCCTCATTGACACTGACAGCAATTGGTCAGACTCCACAGCCAGAGACTTTCCCGTTGAAGGCTTTCTGCCCTGAAGCATTGCTCATCTTTCAATGGGAATACCCTCCCTCTCAATAATCAGGGGTCTGTGGCAGGAAGAAATCAGTAAAGCTGTCCAGTGAGAGGCTGAGTGGTTCTTTCTGGTTCTCACTGCTGAATTGCTATTTTTCTAAGCACAACTCACATTTGTTTAAGCTTTGTTGCAACATAGATGACTCACTGTCTGGCATTCAAAGTGAAGTGACCAGCATCAATCAATGCATGTGTATTGAACACCTATTTTAAGTGCACAGGGAGCCTGACCTTCAGTCTTATGCAGCCAAATGTTCCCCATTGTGCTGATGAAGAGCTTGCTTTTCCCTCCAAGGCCCACTCCTCTGTCCTTGCCCTCACTGACCCTCTTTTGGGTTGTCTTGACTTTCTGCCCAGATGAACAAGGACACTTTGAATTCTGGTCCAGGTTACTGGATGTTGCCCACTCTCCCATATCCTGGTGCAAATGGAAAACAGAGTGAAAATTCCCCTTGCTGACTGCCTCTCCTAATAACTATTCACAACCCTGTCTAAGGTGGGGAGTCCAGGCAACGCAGTGTGCTCAATGCAGGTGTATTGTTTATAAACTGCTGCAAAATGAAGTACCCTAACACTCACTGGCTTAAAACAATACGTTTATTGTCTCATGTACTTTCTATGGATCAGAAATCGGGGAAAGCTGAATTGAAGGGTTCTGACTCAGGATCACTCATGAAGTTGCAGGGATGATGACCACCAGGGTCATCTTCTGAATCATCTTCAGGGTCATCATCTTCATCTTCTGACCATCAGATAATCTTCTGAAGGCTTGACCTCTCAGGGGCTGAAAGTCCGCTACCAAGATGGTTTGCATGACTGTTGGTTGGAGGCCTCAGTTCATTATGATGTGAAATTCTGCATTGGGTTGCTTGCATGTTCTCAAGACATGGCAGCTGCTCTCCCTAGAAAAAAATGATCAAGAGGAAGAATCAGTGCCTTTTTTCGCTTTGCCACACTGTCACTTCCAGTGTATTTCATTCATTAGAAGCAAGTCTCTAAGTCCAGCTCACATGGAAACTAGGCTTTACTTTATGGAGGCAAGAGTGTCAAAGAATTGTGAAAATATTTCAAGATCACCTCAATGGGTGTATCAGTTAGGGATTTCCAGAGAAACAGAACCAACAGGGCATCTGTCTATCTAGCTATCTGTCTATCATGAAGAATTGAGTCACACAATTACAGAGTGGCAAGTTTAAAATCAGAAATGCCAATATCCCAGTTCTGGTCAAGGGCCAGAAACTCCTAGAGAACCAGGAAGAGCTAATGTTCTCATTCAAAGACAATGAGGCAGATGAAATAAAAAAGACACTCTTTTATTCTCTTCAAGCCTTCAGCTGATTAAATGAGGTTCACTCACGTTATGGAAGGCAATCTGCTTTTTTCAAGCCCACTGATTAAATATTAATGTCATCCAAAAACATCCTTGCAGAAACAACAGAAAAAAGTTTGCCAACTATCTGGGTATCCCATGGCCCCATCAGGTTGATACGTAAAATTTAGCATCAGTAAGCATTCAAAAATGTTTATCAACAATGACATATTTGTGTTGTTCCTCTAGAATTTCATTAATTTACTGACCCATTCTCTGGAAAACATTAATAATGCTTGTCTGAATGGAATATTATAATCTGCAGGCCACTTCTGAAAGCGCAATATCCAAGAAGAGAGAGCTAAGATCCACAGAGGTCAAGCAACTTGTTCAAAACCTCATATCTCACTGGAAGATGAAAAAAATCAAAGGAGATATTCTCTGAGTCTAGGCATGGAAGTTTCCTTCAAGCAGCCTTTTTAGGAACTGTACATTCTCCTAATATTTGTGGAGACTAGATCAGTGTTTTTTCACAACGTTTAGTAGAGAGATCCCTTTTGTAAATGAAGCTTTATAGAGATTGAAAGGTACTTAAAAGGTAAGCCAATCTACTGAGGGTAAATGTGGGTGAGGCTGCAACAAATGAAATTCTGCCAGCTTTGTCTGTCCTTTTCCTGGCTGACCTTTAGGCATCCTCAAGAATCTGTGAATCTTGGCTTGAAATTCACTAGCCTAGGTCCCATTGGCCTCGATCTTGAGAATGAGGGTTTGTGGAAGGAACAGAAAGCCCATTTCTCAAGTAAGGAAGGAGTCCTGGGTTATCACTGTCATTTTACCTTCAGTCAGAGAGGCATCTAACTTTGTTGTTCTGAAGCATTCGTTCAGGAGGAAAAACTCGAGGCTCAATTTGGTAGGCAGAGTATTAAATTATGATTTATCTTGAACCCCTTGTACTTTAAATTTGTTCTAAGTTGTATTGTTTCCGAAGTTACAGTCTTGGTTTTCTGCCTTGTAAAATGAGAATTACAAAAAAAAAAAAAAATTAGTAGGATGCCAGAGCAAAAAGGTTTTGAAAAGGTACTTGGCAAAGTGAATGTGAACACAATTTAGAATGTCTGACTGCATTACTTTTTATAATTAGAACATTTCATGATTATAAATGGTTGATTATAAAACCTCAGCCAGCCTGTCAGCCAGACACCTTCAGAAGCTCTGAAAAGAATGCTTTTTAAGCTGGAAAAAGCCCCACCTCCACAATAAAGTAAGATAACACTCCCACGTCCCAAGTGAGAAAAGAATAGTGGTCGTTGATGAGTTAGGCTAGAATCAATATGCTGAGCCCCTACTGAAGACGATCACTTCCCACCGCCTGCAGGACCTTTTAGTTCCTGACCCTGATGCATCAAGGTATAACCACAGTTCTGTGCATTTGCAGATCTCAATCCAATTAAAATAAAATGGGCAAACATTAATTGAGAATTAATAGGTTTTGTGCTAGTTGAGAGGATATAAGCAGCAACAACAAAAGACACCACCCAGGGAAGCTCAGTTCAGTGGGATAGACTAACGAACATGCAGGTCATAGATACACCATGATACATGGCAATAGTAGACAGAATACAAGAGACAGAAAGAGGGTGATAAGACTAGGGCTTCTCGATACAACAGTCTTGTGCTGGATGTTTCAAAGAAATCTAATTTCTTGGAAATGGAAAAGTTAGCCAAGCGGGGGGTACAGCAGTGGGGTGATAGGCGGAGGGAGGAACAGTCAGTCTGAAGCCTTGCAGCAAGGCTATGGGAAGGTTGCCTCCCCCAGAGCCTCTAGGAAAGTTTTAACAGCATAAGAAGGAGAGGGAGCTTCTAGCTTCCTGCTCAGCTGCAGCACCACGATGCTAGATGCTAGTACTAACAGAGGCCTTGGCAACCCACACTCCACACGGCCACGCTCCTAGCCTTCAGCCTCCAAGGTGGCAGCAGCTCTCAATTCTGAGCAAGCAGTTTTTTTCTTCTGTCGCTATTTTGATTCTTCCAGTATTTTTAAAAACTTTTTTCTCATTTTTATTGAGATACGTATGTGATTGTGTGTGAATTAGTCACTCAGTCACGTCCGACTTTTTGCAACCCCATGGACTATAGCCTACCAAGCTCCTCTGTCCATGGAATTCTCCAGACAAGAATCCTGGAGTGGGTTGCCATTTCCTTCTCCATTATTGAGATATAATAAATGTTAAATATTGTATTAATCCAAAGAGTACAACGTGACTTGATGTAATACATATCACAAAATAAGTTAGTTGCAGCTATTGCTTCACAGACCTAACACTTTTTTTCTTATTATGAGAACTCTTAAAATCTGCTCTCTTAGGAATTTGCAAATATGCAATGCAATATTATTGACTATAGTTTCACCATGCTATATATTGCATCCTTATTACTAATTTATCTTGTAACTAGAAGTTTTGCACGCCTTCATTCATTTTGCCCCCTCCCTTCCCACTCCCCATCTCTGGTAAGCACTATCTGTTCTCTGTTTCCATAATCTCAGTTTGCTCAGATTCAACATATAAATGAGATGATACAGCATTTGTCTTTTAATGTTTGAATTATATCATTTAGCATAATGCCTTCAAGATCCACCCTCCACATTTTTCAAATGGCAGGATATCCTTCTTTTATGGCTAAATAATAAATGCATGTGTGTGTGTGTGTGTGTATGTGTTTCACATCTTCTTCATGTATTCCTCCATTAATGAACACATGATTGTTCCCATACCTTGACTATTGTAAATGATACTGTGGTGAGAATTCAATATGTTTTTAGTTTATTTCCCATGTTGGATTCTCTCTGCTTGAAAGGCCTAGCATAACTCATGTTATCCTGATAAGACATTGACAAATAAAAGCTCCTAGCACAGGCTTAGTGCTGAATAATGAAACAATTTATAGATGAAAGAATGAGTAGTTGGACAGATACATAATGAATTGAGCATGTACTCCTTCTAAAAATAAGACCTAGTTTTGGCAAAGAAGTCATGCATTTACAGCAACATTGTAGGATGGAAGAACAGTGTCATCAAGGAATGGAGAACTTCCTAAGATTCTTAAACAGAAAAGGGAATGACCACAGATTCACTGTAAGCATGTTAAACTACACTGAAGATTTTATAATCCTCCATCATCATGCTTCAACAAATAAGAGGAGGAAATTAGTCATCAGTTTGGATTTGAATATTTATGAATTACAAAATGCACCCTGTCTATTTCTGTTGAAAAATGAAAGTTCCAATGGAAAGGTTTTATGCTTCTCCTTATAAACTTCTTTAATCCTTAGGTTTACTTTTGTTGTGTTTTCATACAGCCTTTGGAGGTCAGGTCAGAGTTATCTGAAAACAGTTTTCACTTTCAATGAGGCCATAAAGTTTAAAACGTAGTGAAAGCTGTGTATTGACTCTATAGCATTTGAGGCTCTGAGGGCTAAGGTGAATAGACTATACTTTTCTTTTTCGGGGGGATGATTTTGCAGTAAGCTCTGGCAAGCGAAGATCAGACAGGGGAATTAGAGGGACGGTTTGATTTCTTAGGGAGATCAATGAATCTGACAGGGCCATAGATGGCACACAGCTGGTGTCAGGTTCAGAAGAAGTGATGACAAGGGGCAGAGGAGGGAACAATATGAGCATTTATAGAACCAGAGTCCAGTTCTGGGTGGAAAATCGGATGCCTTGGGGAAGACAGGAGTTAGTGGTTATCTTCCCTGGGATAAGCAGAGCAATCAAAATATCTCAGACATTCAGAGGGTCCCCCAGGAACCCAGACACTTCCTCCTCAAAGCCACGGGGACCTCTGAACAGCAGTCTATTGCAGTGAAGGCATCAGCTGTGGTTTCTGGATTATTTTCCCATGTGTGACATGCTCCCCAAGGGAAGGCAGGAAGGTATTCCCACTTTGTGAAGGTCAAAAGCAGGGAAACATCTTTTTCTTGTGGCCATTTCCACCATGAGACATAGTGAGGCTGAGCAGGAAGAAAACAGTCTTAGAAAATAAATATACCTGAGTTGAAATTCACTCTCTACTGTTCATTTGCCAGGCAAGTAATTTAGCCTCAATAGCCTCAATTTCCTCACCCACAAAATGAGAATAATAATATCTGTATCCAATGATTATTGAAGGCTTTAAATGAGAGAATGATGGTGATGATGAAAATGAACATGATGAAAGCAAACATTTGTGTAAAAAGTATTCATATTAGCAGACACTGCTATGAGTGTTTCACACACATCAAGTCAAACCTGTACTGAAGGGCCATAATGTGGGCCAAGTTCCCGTATGATCCCACGTACATGGAGGGTGCCTAATAAACAGCGCCCTTCTCACTGATGTGGGCTGGGGTGATTATGGTGATGCTATTATCACCCTTCCCCTTGAGATCCAGTCACTAGGGCCTCTAGTGTAGTTAACAGAATACGCCTTCTCATGCCTTACATGACTTACATTAACAGGAATTCTTATCTGAAAGCAGTGTGATCCAAGCAGAATTTAAGCCACCTGCAAGACAGCAAAACAGCTTTATTTATATTACTCTCAATATACTTATTCTCATTCAGGTAATTAAAAAATAGCAGGGCCATCAGGAGGGTAATTTGGGGGCATGGTGAATATTGAAGGATGGGATCAAAATGTTTAAAAGCAAGGGAAATATCTGTATGTAGAGAACATATGCCAGAAGACAAAAATAAAGAAAGTATCTATATCTAGAGAATATATGTAATAACCTTTTTGGTAAATAATTTTGAAAAAAATAACATATGTAAATATTTATAGAAATAGTGACAAAGTGATGGCAGATGCATTGGCATTAAAGTCAGGCTCTTAACCTGGCAAGCTGTCTTACAAGTCTCAACTTTCTTGTCCTTTTCTGCTGATCAAAAATACTTATGTCTGCCTCATGGAGCTGTGCCTGTTTAACAAAGTTTTATATATATATATATATATATATATATATATATATATATATATATATATATATATGCATAATGTGCTAGTCTGTACATAGTAGTCACTCAATAAATGTTAACTCTT